>NC_087197.1:3005000-3007500 GCF_035594125.1 Scylla paramamosain | reverse complement strand
TAGTAGTAGTAGTAGTAGTAAGGAAAGCATTTTAAGTAACACAGTTGGATAATTTACTTAATTTAAAGAAAAAAATGCTACATAAACACAGCTTAATTCGTACACACACACACACACACACACACACACACACACACACACACACACACACATTTCAACTTGTACACACACGCTGGCACTAAGAGATGTCACACACACACACACACACACACACACACACACACACACACACACACACACACACACATAAACGTACACATTTCTTAAACTTGACCTTCATATAGTACTCACACACACACACACACACACACACACACACACACACACACACACACACACACACACACACACACACACACACGTCTCACCTTTCAATAATTAATGTTCCTTATAACCACGGTGCCTTTAATAAACCATTCCCTGTATCTGGCACCCTCACCACTCTCTGCGTGGGCACCATTGGGATACACGGTGCCAGAGACGCGCTCACCCACCACGCAACAGTGCCAAGTGCCAACTGAGAGAAAGAGAGAAAGAGAGGGTGGTAGACAGTGGTGGTGATGGCAGTGCGTGTGCGTGTGTGCGTGCGTGTGTGTGTGTGTGTGTGTGTGTGTGTGTGTGTGTGTGTGTGTGTGTACCATGCATGTCTGGCAACTGGGAGTGGGTGTGGGGTGTGGGGAGGGAAAGTGAGGGGTGGAGTAAAGGTGGGGGGGGGGGAGAGAGAGAGAGAGAGAGAGAGAGAGAGAGAGAGAGAGAGAGAGAGAGAGAGAGAGAGAGAGAGAGAGAGAGAGAGAGAGAGAGAGAGAGAGAGAGAGCACAGTAAACGGAGGATAATTACGAGGAAAGTGGAAAAGAAAGGCATAAAGAACACAAAGGACAGAGAGAGAGAGAGAGAGAGAGAGAGAGAGAGAGAGAGAGAGAGAGAGAGAGAGAGAGAGAGAGAGAGAGAGAGAGAGAGAGAGAGAGAGAGAAAGGATAGAAAAGGCGAAAACTCCTCCCCACCCACTCATCACTTCTACCACCTTAACCTAACCTAACCTAACCTAACCTAACCTAACGTAACCTAACCTAACCTAACCTAACCTAACGTAACCTAACCTAACCTAACCTAACCTAACCTAACCTAACCTAACGTAACCTAACCTAACCTAACCTAACCTAACCTAACGTAACCTAACCTAACCTAACCTAACCTAACCTAACCTAACCTAACGTAACTTAACCTAACGTAACCTAACCTAACCTAACCTAACGTAACCTAACCTAACCTAACCTAACCTAACCTAACGTAACTTAACCTAACGTAACCTAACCTAACCTAACCTAACCTAACCTAACGTAACTTAACCTAACGTAACCTAACCTAACCTAACCTAACCTAACGTAACTTAACCTAACGTAACCTAACCTAACGTAACCTAACCTAACCTAACCTAACCTAACTTAACCTAACCTAACCTAACCTAACGTAACTTAACCTAACGTAACCTAACCTAACGTAACCTAACCTAACCTAACCTAACTTAACCTAACCTAACCTAACCTTAACCTAACCTAACGTAACTTAACCTAACCTAACCTAACGTAACTTAACCTAACCTCACCTAACTTAACCTAACCTAAACTAACCTAACCTCACCTAACTTAACCTAACCTAACTTAACCTAACTTAACCTAACCTAACCTAACGTAACTTAACCTAACCTCACCTAACTTAACCTAACCTAACTTAACCTAACCTAACGTAACTTAACCTAACCTCACCTAACTTAACCTAACCTAACTTAACGTAACCTAACCTAACTTAACGTGACTTACAAATGAATAGGCAAATAAATGAAGGAAAGGAAAAAGGAACAATTAAAAAGACATTGAAGAATTGCAAAGGAGGAAGAGGAGGAAATAAGAGGAGGAAGGGAGGGAAGGAGAAAATAAAGGGTAAAAAATGGAGAGAGAAGAGGAAGGAGGGGAGGAAAAGAGAAGAACAAAAGAGGAAAATGGAGAGAAAGAGGAAGATGGGAGGAAAAGAGGAAACGAAGAAAAAGAAGGAAACTTGAGAGAAAGAGATGAGAGAAAGAAAAGAAGAATGGAGAGAGAGAGAGAAAGAAGAGGAACAAATGAGGAGAAAAGGAGACGAAGGAAAGAAAGAAGAATGAAGAGAGAGAGGAGGAAGAAGTGAGGAAAAGAGGAGACGAAGGGATAAAGAAAATGGAGAGAGAGAGAGAGAGAGAGAGAGAGAGAGAGAGAGAGAGAGAGAGAGAGAGAGAGAGAGAGAGAGAGAGAGAGAGAGAGAGAGAGAGAGAGAGAGAGAGAGAGAGAGAATAACGAAGGAAAGGAGGTGAAGAAAACAAAAGAGAAAATTGAGTTATTAAAAAGATTAGAGAAGAGAAGAAGAAGAAGGAAGAGGAGGAGGAGAAGGAGGAGGAGGAGGAGAGAAAGGAGGAGAAGAGAAGAGGGGGAGAAACACGGAAGAGAGAAAATAGTTATATAATCAGAAGTA
>NC_087197.1:2977500-3000000 GCF_035594125.1 Scylla paramamosain | reverse complement strand
TCTCTCTCTCTCTCTCTCTCTCTCTCTCTCTCTGAAGTATTCATGATTCTACATAGTGAAAATTTAATTAACACCGGTTGTTACGTACACCATCAGTAAAAAGAAAGAAAAAAAAGATCAAAATATAAATAAATGAAATAAATAAATAGATTAATAAATTAGTAAATGAATAAAAATAAGTGAATGAGAGAGAAATGAGTAATATAAGGAACACTAACTTGGTATATGAAATCCGTATTAAAAAACGCCACGCTCTCTCACCACGACTATTTTCCAAGGCCACAGAGACGGTTACCTCAGTTGCCAAGAGTGTTTTTCCTGTTAATAATAAAGAACTCATCAATCTGTCACTAGAACTTTAAAGCACCCTTAAAAACCCGTCACTTCAACTACACCCTTTCGAATGCAGTGGAGGTGCTGGCCAGAAGTATTACAATATATGGGCCTATTTTTTAAGGGGTTGAAACTCTTAGTTATCTACCCGTCACGTTCCAAATAGAGCGATATCAGAGAATTAAAAGCATAGGAACAGAAAATAGAAGCTGCAAGAAGCCGCCATCAGGACTACACGCGGCAGTCCCTCTATGAAACGTGCCTATCTATTTCCACCTGTCATCCACGTCCATAAATCTGTGTAATAATCTTTTAAAACTCCCTAAACAGAGCAACTGGTCAGAGAAATGCGTGGTGTGTGCATGTGTGTGTGTAAACATTAACTTTTTTTTTTTTTTAATGTAGGAGGGACAACGACCAAGGGCAACAAAACTACAATAAAAATTATAATAAAAAAAAAAAAGGCCCACTGAGGTGCATATTAATCTGAAGAAAATATAATAATTTAGTATGAAAACACGAGTATTGGAAGGTTAACCCTGTCCAGTACAAATATAAATAATATAAATAGCTGTACATACATACATACATACATACATGCAAGTAGAACAAGGAAATAAGGAAAATTGTAAGCCATGAGACCTTCACGCAGCTGCCCCTGTACAACACAAACACACCTGTATATATCCCATCCCCATCCATGTATGCGTCTCACTTCAGCCTCCCTACTGACTCAGCACTAGCAGCCACCACAGCCAGGCATAATAGTCCTTGATGTTGAAGTTTCAAAATACGCGCCAAAACACTCCACCACTAGCCGGCACCTTTGCAACACTGCAGACTGAATGTTGCCGCGTGTGCTTTGTTGACGCTATTTATTAACTGCTCACTATATCTATTTGACTGCTAAGTATGCATATCTTGACTGCTAAGTATGTATATCTTTGACTGCTAATTATACATATCTTTGACCGCTAAGTATACATGTATCTGACTGCTAAATATGCTTACTTTTGCAACACTGAAAGATGAAGATTGGCGCGTGTGGTTTCTTTGCGCTACGTGTCGGCTGCTCTGCTAACTATGCATGTGTAGGCTTTGCAGTTGCCAAAGATGCAAATAAGCAAGTCAGTGTCAATATTATCTTTATCTTTCATGCATTACTATAGTACATTATGCTTCATCAATAAATCCAGTATGTTATCTTATTTTTGTTCACTGTTGTTGATTACGTAAGAATTCGTTGCTAAGATCCCTCATTCCACACACACACACACACACACACACACTTCACCAGCTCGTCTCCCAACGGCAATGATACAAAATGATATGCCATTTATATATAGGAACATGTTATTTTAATTACCGATGTTCTCTTTTGTTCATTACATAAGTCTCCGTTGCTAAGATGTCATTACACACACACGCACACACATACACACATACACACCTATTCTCACACGAACACTGGTACAATATAACATGCTTTACCTATAAAATACAATATGTTACCTTCATAGAACCTCCCTTTCTTTTAATGTGGAATTGAAATGATAAAGTTGCTATGAGGGAAGTGTTGCTATGCTGCGGCTGTCTAGCGCAAGCTGCTCTTTACTGTGACTGCTTTCTTAAACAGAAGGAATTTAACTGTCGACTTCCAAATACATTCTGTCTTTGCAGTGAGGCTAATGCTGCTTATAACAAAGCTGTATTAATGATGTCATTCCCCAGGCACATCTTAAAAATTAAAGTATTGACAACAACAATGCACACCTTGAAAATTAAGCTGGACCAATGCCTGAAAAAAAAAAGATCATTATACATAAATACAGTGCAATTTGGAAGGACAAAAATAAAGAATAAAACTTACCATGTTAATTCTGCAATGATGAAACAGCGAGGAGGAGACGGCGAGGCGGGGAGGGAGGGGGGTAAGAAAAAGGCTTCTATACCCTTCACACGCGGTCCTGCGGCGTCCATGGGACCTCCACCCAGCACCTGGAGGG
The DNA here is from genome assembly GCF_035594125.1 of Scylla paramamosain. Classification (NCBI taxonomy): domain Eukaryota; kingdom Metazoa; phylum Arthropoda; class Malacostraca; order Decapoda; family Portunidae; genus Scylla; species Scylla paramamosain. The sequence continues at coordinate 2,997,661 of NC_087197.1, read as the reverse complement.
GAGAGGGAGGGGCCTGGTGCAGCTGCATACCCTTGGCTGTCATCAAAGGCCATGGAAGCGAGTTTCCTTCACGGCCAGGCAGGGGGGAAAAATCTTGTGTTTCGGGGGGTGTACATATGCATTATTTGTGAGGCGTAGGAGCTCCCTGGGGCCTGGACACCTCGCACTGCCTCTAGGAAAAGCGCGTGTGCAGCCCATCGCGAAGTATTGCTGAGGGGAAACGCAGGACACCCGAGATATTGAGCTAAATACACCACGGAAGGGCCAAAATTGTTGCCTGGGTGTCCTTATCTTTGCACGTGGGCGGCGTGTGAGGCTGTGTCCCCTCACGAAGGCACGCCCGTTGGCTTCCCTTTGGTCAGGGCTCGTGGGGCGTGACCGGTGGGGGGCGGGTAGTAAGGCTGAAGGGCGGGGTAATTTAGGGAAAGGCGAGGAGAAGCACAGTGGCGGCGCGGGGAGGGACTGAGGCAGGTGGTGGGGAAGACGCGCTACTTTCACGTCCTCGCGCGGGAGGTAGGCGCGCCCCCAGCTGGTGCCGCCGCCACTCACGTCGCCACGCCCGCCGCCACCGCCACGCCACTACTCATCCACGCCCGTACGCCCACGCTGTCACTGTCACTTGATCATTTCCATGCCCATTTATCCACCGCACGCCCATCGTTACGTCACCACGACCAGTTTTGTTCCATCTTCATCCAGTTCGCCTGTCACTCGTGAATTTTGTAGTTCCGTTCTTAGCAACCACGCCCCCTCGCCTACGCCGCGCCTGTACGCCCACGCTGCTACTGTCACTTGATCAATTCCACGCCCGTTCATCCGCCTCACGCCCGCCATTACGTCACCACGACCAGTTTTGCTCCACCTTCAACCAGTTCGCCTGTCACTCGTGAATATTGTAGTTCCGGTCTTAGCAACCACGCCCCCTCGCCAACATCGCGCCTGTACGCCCACGCTGCCACTGTCACTTTGTCATTTCCACGCCCATTCATTCGCCTCACGCCCACGGTCACGTCACCATGACCAGTTTTGCTCCACCTTCATCCAGTTTACCTGTCACTCGTGAATTTTGTAGTCCTAAGCAACGTGCCACGCCTCGCCCACACCGCGTCAGCACCTCCACGCTGCCACTGCCGCACTGCCATCACCACGCCTATTCATCCACATCTCGCCCGTAACTACCTAGATACCACCGAATTTTCTTCATTGTTTTACATCAGTCGTTAATTTTACAAACGCCCACGCTCTTCAGTCAATGTACGCCCACGCTGATAGCCACGCAGTCATTATCCCGCCCATTAATCCAAATGGCGCCTATAATTACTTAGTTTTACTACACTTATATATTATTTTCTCAGTTTCTCATAGCAACCATCACGTTCACCACCACCCTCTCCCTGTCCATGCCTGCCTCAGACCACGCCCACAAACCACCACCACCTTCACCCTGCATTCATCTCTGCTGCATGCAAGTCTGGTGACCAAATAAATGAAATGCCTGTCTTTCCTCAGAGTAACAAGCAACCAACGCAATGTCTGAGGACGACTCGAGAGGCGAGGAGGTGAAGAAGGGGGAGGAGGAGGAGGAAGACACAGACTCCGGGGAGAAGACGGAGAAAGAGGAGCCAGCCAAGGAAGGGGAGGAAGCGCAGGAAGAAGAGGAGAAATCCGACGAGCCACAGCCACCCAAGAAGAGGGGCAGGAAGACAGGGTCTGGTGCCTCGCCCGCTAAAAAAGCCAAGAAAGAAAAGGAGAAAGGTGGGACTTCAGTTTGTCTTTGTAGTTTTATGGTGAGATAATGAAATATACCTTAATCTTTGTCTGATAATAACTAACTTGCTTTACTATTATTATTATTGCCATATGTATACCACAGCATCGTATACACATCACTCACACTCCCAGCTAAAGAAAGAAAAAAAATCACTATTGACGGTAAATTGAAGCTGATGTCTGAGTGATACAAGCACTGCCACGATAGCCGACATACTAAGCTGCCATAAGAAAGCCTTCCACTGGGGATCAAAGGAAAAAGACTTGTATATAAAAAAAGGGGGCGGCTAAATGACAGTAAGAAAGAGAACTGAAAGGATAATATCAGATAGGAATTAAAGAACACTATTGTAAAATATAAAGACGGAGGGATTAAAGAACATTGGAGAATATAAAGGGACATAATAAGATAGGAATTAAAGAATATTGGAGAATTTAAAGGCATAAAATCAGGAATTAATCAACAAGTACAGTATTAGAAGAATCAATAGACCGTGCCTGAGAATTTAGAGAACAGTTTTGAAGAGGAATGAAGATAGTATTAAAAGGGGAGTTGGGAGGTTATTAGGATCTGGACAGCATTAGAACAATCAAATGACTTAATCCTTTCACTGGAGAGTCGTCTGTTGTTGACATTGCTTGGACACAAAACAAGAGAATAGGATGTTACTTTTTGTGTCCTGCAGGCTACAGAAGTACTTAAGAGATAACAGTAGAAAAATGTGCTTGTAAAGTTATAGGTGATTACTGGGGAAAATTTTCCTTAGTAGTATAAATGTTAAAGGGGTATTAGAAATCATTAAAGAGCAATCCAGTGAGTATTAGAGGAATTTAAAGGCAGTATTAGATCAATCAACTCTTGACTTCCTTGGCTTCTCAGCTTAAGGAAAGTCTTGTGCAAATGTAGACAATTTTGAAAGGTGACACTGAGCAGAGGAGATAGTTGAGTATGTAGTGAAGCTTCTTAGTGTATGGGGCTTCATCTTTGCCTGGTGGAAGTTGGCAGGATGACTTACAAGTCATTAGTAGTTTTCTTTGTCTTTATGTAAGGGGTGCTGGCCAAGGGTGAAAAATAGGGTTAAATGCAGTATTAGAGTAGATAACCTTACTTGTGACTGCATTTCTCATTTGTAAGGGATGCTGGCCAAGGGTGATAAATAGCAAAAGGAATGCTCCAGTGAGAAGTTAAAGGGGGGTATTAGAGAGTAGACTATGCTGCATTACTGAGCCCTGACATAACTGATTAGTAAGGGTGCTGGCCAAGGGTGACAGTGTAGTAAGGGTGCTGGCCAAGGGTGACAGTGAAAAGAAGGCCCCACTGAGAAGGTAAAGTTAAGGAGCAGCATTAGAGAGAGAGTAGATAGCTTTACTTGTGGCATATCCTGCATTACTAAGGTTATTGTTGATATTGTTTTTTATTTATCCTTTTTTTGTGTACTTATTTTAGTTTCATGGCTAAAAACTCATTTACAGCAGGTTTCATCATGTCCATAATGAAACTACTACAACAAATAAATTTAAGACTGGTGGGGTGGAGTAATGACTAAGTAAATCTTGGCCATTAATGCTACCTCTCAAGAAAAAGAAGAAAAAATTGTTGGAGAATATATTAAAAAAAATAAATAAATAAAAATAAATAAGGACTAAGTAGATATAAGACTCAAGTTGTGTAATGAGTAAAAGAAATCATTTGCCATCAGCACTACCACTCAAGAAAGAAAAAATTGTTGTGGAAAATATGTAAGCTAATAAGAACAGCAGCATAATTAATTAATTGAGGACTATAATAGTACCACATGAACCTGGTAATTTGCTAAACTTGTGACAAGAAAAATTAGAAAAAAAAAAATCAACAAAGCTATCAATTTTAGCAACTTGTAAATCCATAACAATAATGATCATGCACTTTCAGCTAACAATGATACTAAATAATAATGCATCAATCAATTCATCTTAACTGTCATTGTAAACCACATTGAATTATCCCTGTATTTTGTATCTTGATTTTATGCAACTGTCTATAACATGCTGTACTCCTAATGCTTCCCACTGAAAGACTAACACATGGAAGGAACTTGTAAATTCTTCCTCCCAAGTAAATGTGTATGATGTGTCTGGCATGAGTGAGACAAGCTGGATGGGTGAGTCTGGAAGGTGTGTGGAAGGGAAGCATTGAGTTTCATCTGCTTGATGTTCACAAGGTCTTCATTCAGTATTGCTTCTGAGAAAAAAAAAAAAAAAAAGGGAATACCCATAAAGTATGCTTGGGTGTTCAGTAAATGGATCCCAGTGTGCCATATTAATATAATAGATTGTATCATTTAACCTTTTAATTGGCAATATTATTATTTTCATTATTCAATCAGTTAAGGTGGGTGATTTAATTGAACAGAAATAAAACTAGAGCCACTAATAGGATTCAACTTTTGAAGCAGTTTTTTATTGTTAGTGGAATCTTGAAAGTATACTTGAAACTTGAACTTTAGACATGTAAAACTGGGGATGCCATGGCAGTGCAGGGTTGAGGCACACCTGTGGTAGTGTCAGCCACATTCACACTTGTGCTCCACCTGAAAGACATGAGGCTTGCTTGCGAGAATAATACTGCATGTCTAAATTCAGTAATTCTCAATGAAAATACTTGTCATGGTTCTAATCCTGTTGGGGCGACAGGCAGATAATATAAGACAGGGAAGCAGCAAGGAACCAGTATGCAGGAACACTTCAGTCCCTGTATAATACACACATCACTTCCATTCCTGTCTAAAAATCTGTCTATTTTAAAATGTTCAAATCACTATTCACTGACAGCATAACTGAGCATTCTAATGATATATTTGAGAAACAAATTGTCACCTACATGGCATCAGCATACAGAAATGGCTCCACTGTCACTGGCTTATGTGTGGGAACTGTTTGATCAATAAAATTCATAATACTAATAATGAGCACCCCATTGATATACAGGTAGGCAATTAATCCATTTGAATTGGAGAGATCTTGGGCCAGGATTAAATAAATTGGGTTTGTCTTGTTCCATGTTGTGGCCTCAATTTCTCAACAGTGAATAGGTGCAGAATGGAAGATGAGGAATTGTGACAGCTAGCAGGAGTGGAAGGCTGGTGATCATGTCCCCTCATGTGCTTGTAACAACAGACTAAGCTTTATTTGAGTGACAAATAAAAATCAATGTGTCACTTGCTGCAAATAACACAAGCACTTGCCTTTCGTATCACCTCCTCCCGCCATACATGCTGCATAGTTGTCAGCATTGCAGGGGAGACTCGTCCACCTCTGTATCCTGAATGTTTACTGTGTTGACACTCTTAGACTAATAAAATCTGGCAGGACACATCAATTAAATGTATGCCAAACTTCCCATCCTTATTTGTTAAGCCTAAACTGGTTAACTGCACTAAATCCTCCCACTATAGTCTAACAATGCCTGTAGGTCAGTAGTGGGCTCAGGTTGTCATGTTTAATATCAACTTACATGTTTTCCTTGAATATCTAAAGTATGCTTGCTTTTGGCTTTTGCTATGGATGTGTGTGGTCAGCCATGTTATGCCTAAGCTCCTGTACAGTGGTCCATGAGACTGTCCCTTTCCACCAGGGGCAGAAAGGGCCAAGAGTGTGAACCATGTATGAGTGTGGTGCTTTGTCTGGGCCACCCTATGCGATTGCCAGCCTGGTACATACATAGATCTAAAGTAAAGAAACCACTTGTCTTCATCTGTCAAGTAATAGAGATAAATATCAATATCACTTTAAGGGGAATAGCCTAGACTCAGTGATGGTGTAGATATACTGAATAAGAGATCATGTCTTGTGTTCCTTTTTTAGTTGCACTTCACAACATATAAGGTATAAGGTCACAGTTCCTTCAGCCTGGCTGTGGAGTATGCGGCCAGGAAGTGACCCTACCATGGTGTGAAAATCATTTCTCAGACCTTGCCATCATGAGTAATAAAAAGTAGAGTGGAAATGAAGATGCTTATAACTACAATTCTGGAAGAGGCAAATGCAAAGTATTTCTTGCAAACAATTAGTCAAAACACCAAACAAACTGTCATCCATGGCATTACTAAATGAAATACGAAGAACAAGCATACACCGGCTACACCTCCCTAAGCCTCCACTGACAGCACTTCACCAACAGGAGCAGAGGGGGCCACCAAGAAGAAACGTAAGCCAGTCAAGAAACACCCTAAGACAATGGACATGGTTGTGGAGGCAATCGACAGGCTGGGAGAGAAGCGAGGTTCCTCCGTCCAGGCCATCAAAGCGTACATCGTACAGAACTTCAAGACGGTGCGAATGGACATGATCAAGTCAATGCTGCGCCGCTCCCTCACTATGGGCCTCCAGCAGGGCATTGTGGCAAGACCCAAGGCACAGGCTGACACTCAGGTGGGGCATTGTGGTGTGAGGAAAGGTGCAAAGAGAAGTGGTGAGAGGTAGCTTGGTGAAGAATTAAAGGGTAATTATGGGTGGCCTGGGAAAACAAGAAAAGGTTCTTAGGTGGTTGAGTGGCTGAGAAATTTTGAGTTTTGAAATGGCAAGGATGGGTTGTTAAATATGATATAATAAGCATGTAGATGAAGTTAGTTTGGGGAGGTACATGAATTAAGAGAAACATGCAAATGGACCTTTGCATAAGGCTGAAATCATGGGAAAAGTTTAGGCAAACAAATATAGCTTCATTTAGCAAAAAAGTAAAAAAAAAATAGAGTATATTATAGCAATAAGTAAAGTGAAGACAAACTGCAAAAAAATTTCATGAGACAGGAAAAGACTGCTGACATGAAACAAATCAAAATGACAACACACCTTTTGTTTGCAGGTGATGAATGGCAGGTACCTCCTTGGGAAGGCAGCCAAGATGGAGGATGAGGATGAGGTGATGCCACAGCAGTCCAAGCGTGCACAGGAAGCCAAGAAGTCTGCCAAGAAGCTCAAGAAAAAGGCAGGAAGGAAGCCCAAGAAATCCCCCAAGAAACCCGTTGCCCGCAAGGTGTCCCAGGCCAAGGCTAAGAGGCCCATCAAGAAGGCTCGGCGCGGCAGAAAGTGAAGGCGTGAGCTGGGCCAAGGGTGGGGATGTATGGGGAAAAATTGTAGTTAGAAAGATTTATTTTATTTTATGATTGATTTTTATATTTTCATTGATGTTGGAGCTCATTATATCATCGCCCATTATGCAGCAGCAGCAGCAGCAGGAGCAGGAGCAGCTTGGCATCGTACCTCACCAGGACTTGCCACCACACACGCCACACACAAACTCGATTCACGTCTGCACAATTCACTTCCTGAGTTGTGTGCACCTTCTGCAGATTGTCTCCTTTTACTTGAATTTTAAGGTGCAGATGTTACTTTGAAGCCTTGCAAGAAGTACGACTTGGGAATGAACTGTGGAGACAGGATTCTAGACTGGTCACGTGGAGGTCCACTTCAGAAACACCGGCATCAAGCGCTTTATTGCTACAGCTTTCAGTTGTGATATTATAGCCAAATTCATATTCATCATAGATACACAATTCTTTTAACAAAATAAATTTTTTTTGTTATATCATTGTTTCACTTTGCAGCCCACAAGCACCATTTTACTTTTGAGACATGATTTCAAACTCAAATAATTAAGTGCCACAAAATACCTGGGAGTCCCTTGCCTGGCCCCTCTCAAAGGCACATACTCATAACTGGCATTGCTTCCAATTCACACTCTAAATTTATTCCTAGAGTATATGCCAGTCTTGGTGACTCTCCCACCCTGAAGCAACACATGCATGATGCAACGCCAAACAATACAGATGAACTTCACTTTATTGGTTTGCATTCATATAATAGAATCTGGTAAGTGAGGTGTGCCGTTCCCAAGATGCTCAGTGTGGTCTGCCTGATATGTTCGGCACCCTGACTGTTATACTCTGCAGCTTCATGACATGAAAAAATAAAAATATAAATAATAGATGCACATGAATGTTTTGAGAAGGAAGTTATGGGGACTTCTGTACAAAAGGAGATACATAAATGCACATACAACTTACTATACAATCCACACTCCCATGTGTTGTGGCCACAGTACTGAGGAGAGGACAGGCCTCATTGGTGCCTTGCCACACAACTGTCCAAGGGAGTGACTCACACATAACCAGTGTACAAATATATGCACAGACTATAGAGCCACATTGTGGCCCTCAATAATACAGCAGCCAGTGTGGCTGGGAGGGCTGTCCTAGCAGTGTGCACCATCACCCTATCACAGACCCACGTCTCTCTCGCCTCTGTACTAATTCACACGCAACAAACGCATCCTTCACTGAGGTTCCTGTTGATACTGAGGGCCAGGTTTTCAGACCATATCACTTGCTTACTGGAAGACCAAATAACACTAATAACAATGATGGCTCAAACTAGTTCAGAAGGGTCCTCTCCTGCAGGCCATGAATGCAGGGCAGCTCCTCTAATGTGCAGGGGAGGCAGCAGCCACACCATGCCACTGTCAGTGACACACTTCCATGTTGCTGGGGACAAGCTTGACACACAGGGGTTGGATCATCCATTCACTCATAACAGTCATGGGACATGAGTTGCCCTTCTCTCTACAAGACTGAAAACTACTACTGGATTTTCAAACTTATTACTACATACACGAGTATGAATTGCTCTTCATAAAAACCAGCCAGCCTGCTTAGGAATATGCAGATCAACATGAACAGTGCAAAAAACAAAGAACAAAAATTTTTTTACACAAATTAAAAGAAATGGCACAACAATCTTAGCAAGACATTTCACAAATTTAACATTTTTGTAAATTTCATGGAGATGTATGAACATCACAACACTTAGAGCATCCTCAATTCACACTTAAGGATATTCCAGAAAAAACAAACTGTCAACTGAAAAAAGCAAAGTGAGGCACATAATTCCTACACTTGTCAAACAATTACAAACTTCCCAGTACAGGTATCCTCCTCTGCCAATCAGTACTGGAAACAAATGCACCCTCAGGTACACACATGACAAACGGAGATTATTGCCATATCAATAAATTCTACAAGTAATATTCAATCTCCAGTGCTCAAATGTACACTGTAGTTCCTGCTACAAAAAAAGATGCAAGTATGTTTGCTTGAACTAGCAGCAAGAGGTATAAACCCATCTTGGCTGTGTGTAGTGAATGCACACAGCCCAGTTCACCCGCACCACCACCATCCCTCATCCGCCCTCAACAGAGACTTTCTGTGATGGCTTGATTGTCAAAACATCTATTTGAACATTATTTCCCACAAAAATGTTTTGAAGATTTTGAGATTTTAATACACCCTGAAAATGTATATCGGCTAATGCTGAGAGAAAAATCTTCATGTCAATCAATAAATTATCCATAAATGAACTCTTCACCTGTTTAGTAAATAGAAGCATAAGCAATGAACATGTGTGTGATACACTACAGCACCCAACATGGCGCCTCAGTTTCTGGTCAAGGACGAATGAACTATGAGATGCCTTCCACCCCTTCATTAAATTACAAGTAAAAGAAAACCACACCCCTGAGATACATTAAAACTATAAACAAATCTTGAATTTTGGATTTGCATGCCTGTACATGGTTCCTCCTTCACCCTCAATGTCTACATTTATATAAGCAGTTTTGGCAAAGAAGCAATTAACAGATAAATATTGCACATGTTGGATCCCTGTGGGTCTGAGCGAGGCTGGCCACACTTTCTTGGTCTCTTGAACCATCGCCTGAATGGTGACTACACATGCAAGACTTGTAATGCCCTTTAACACAATATACACATTCATACAGGCTTTTGGCACATCCCAGGGAAATTATTTGACACAGCTGGTGCTTCTACAGCCAGCAGCCAAGGCTGGTGCTCTACACTAGCAACACCGGCTGGACACTAAGTAGTGTGCCAAGGGGATGTGCATGCATGTGGAATCCACTGGTCTCAGGTAAGAAGCACTTCTCAGGCAAGACAGACTATGTACAAACAGCATGTGATCACACCTCAGAGACTTCATCATGTGAGGTCAAACCTGGTATGTACAAAAACACTTAAGTTGATCACTCCCCCAAGACAGGGCAGTATTACTCTGGTGAACTGTAGACAGGACAGGAGCAGCAGCAACCTGGCAGAGTAGTGCACTGCCCAAATGAATCCTGCCAGAACCCAAGACACGGCTGCATGTAATGCCACTTTCATTGAGTTCTCCTCAGCACCACGGCTGCGAAGCCTGGTCGTCCTGGGACAAGCTTGGTGCAGGCATTACAAATCAGATCCAAGGCAGTACACAATGGTGGCACAAGCCAAACAAAGAAGGCTGGGTGAGCCACACAAGGTGGGTGTGGAGCACAGGGATGGGGAGGAGACCCCTGCAGGCTGGGGCCCACCGATGCCCGCCTGGCACTGCACCACCACAGCCGCTGCCACCACTGGAGGCTCCTGTGATTGCACGTCTTCAGGAGAGAATACTTACTATCCCATAAATAAATGCCTCTCACAAAAGCATACAATAGAGGTGGTTTTATTCTCTATTTACAAAACACTGAAGAATCTAACAACATTTAATAGTCAGTCACACACTGGGTAGGAAATCACAAGGCATAGATCAATGCTTGGCATTAACTGCTTTGTAACTTTCAGGGCAGTTACTGCATCCTTACTTGAGTGGCAACAGCAGCCTAAGACTAGAATCTGGTATAACAACTGTTAATTTACATTCAGTGTGTATATACATACATACACACACACACACGCATATATATATATATATATATATATATATATATATATATATATATATATATATATATATATATATATATATATATATATATATATATATATATATATATATATATACACACACAGTAGAGCAGTCCAAGTTCACAAAGACTTAATCCCCAAGAGGCATAAACTAGACCAATATCTTGTGAATTTTAAGCTTCTCTGTTTATATATATTTATGGAATATAAATAAAATTTACAGGTCACATACATATATCTCAGAGAAATTGTGTGTGTGTACCATGCTGTGCTTTATGCCACCTTGTGTAGAATGGAAGAACACCACAACATATTCCATCTGGAGCAAGGTGAGTGGGTGGATGAAGGTGAAAGAGCACATGTGCCTCACTCCCTTGTCCTCCCACCTACTGCCTCTCTCAGCCAGGCAGTGGTGCCCCTGCCCTCCTGCCTTGCCCAGGCCCTGCCTCCCTCACTGCCCACAGACTGGAGCTGCCTACTGGGCCAACCACCCAACACAGGCTGTGGGTGGTCCATGCCCTGTGCTGGTCAATGTGGGGTGCTATTCAGTGTCCTGTGGCAGGGCTGGCAGGAACACAACACACACCTTTCCTGCAGCACTGCTTTCCCCCAGATTTATTTGTACTCCAGCCTCCCTTTCTTCCTCTCTCTCTCTCTCTCTCTCTCTCTCTCTCTCTCTCTCTCTCTCTCTCTCTCTCTCTCTCTCTCTCTCTCTCTCTCATACATACATACATACAAACATACACACATATGCACACACAAAACCATGCATTCTTCTCCAGCGGGATAGGCTACAGTAATTAACCAAAGAGATGTGGCACTGAGCCCTCACCCTTCTGCTCTTTAAAAGAAAGAGGAAAAGAAAAGAAAACCAGGCATTTCCCCTCCCTCCCTCCCACTGTAGTAGGCTAACGCATTAAAGAGAAATTGACGAGCCTAAGCCTCCCGCTATTATAGGCTATCATCACTGAGGCTCTCGGCATTGGGTATTTGCTGCGGCTCAAGGATCAAGGACTCCTGGGAGGGCTCAGCTGGTGCCAGGGAGCAACCTTCACTGCCTGCAAGGGAAAGCCAGAGGTTGCCGTTGCTATCTGTTGTCCTGTGCCGCACACATTCATGTCACACTCTTGTCATGGATACAAGCAATGAATACAGGAGACAATGATGCAAAAGTTGAAAAAGGACGAGCTTCTGTTCTCAGTGGACTCACCATTGTCGTGTGGGTTGTTGTTCGTGGTGTCGTCGTCATCGACGGGGAAACGGTTGATGGCAGGGTCAATGGCTTCCTTGAACTGGTTGTTGGCACCCTTGGGGTCAAGATCCATGGCCCATGAGAAGTTCATAAGAGCCAAGTGAGTCTGCCCCAACTTCTTGTGGACCTGTGAAGGGCACCAGGCGTAATGTTTACCATGAGCAGCTGGGCTGAATTCACCTCTCATCCCTGGCCTTCCCTACCCGACCTCCAAAACTTGACAATTAATAATGCAACTCAACTTCATTATGAAGAACCAACGGCAAAACTTCAAACAGTGCATATCACTTACTGTATGTATGTGCACGCGCACGCGCGCACACACACACACACACACACACACACACACACCTTTCCCAGCAGGAAGTACACATTGGACTCCTTGGGCACAATCTCCCGCAGGTGGTTGAGCTCGGCCAGGGCCTCCTGGTGACGGTCAGTGGCGTGCAGGATTGAGGCACGGTGGTATTTACACAGAGGGTTGCGAGGGTCCACCGCCAGGGCCCGGTTCAGAGTGGCCAGGGCAGCACTGCTTTTCTGAAGGGCGTGCTCCACCTGTGAGTGGGAACGTGAGGTGGTGGTGGACTACCGATGGGAAACAATGAGGCTGAGGACTAGGGAAACACAAATTAAAGAATATGTAAGAACAAGATTAGTAGTAAGAGAGATTCATAATAGGAGACAAATAGAAGATATAATATAAAGTACAAGAAAGTTTCTTCTGATTTCTTTTCCTCAGAACAATTACAAATAGAGAAAATAATAATGCAGAATTGTGAACAGCACTGTGAAAGGCTCCACACATGCTTGTAACAGCAGTCATTCCCCCTATGGCAAGTGACAGACACCTTCAGCTGCTACACTGGAGGAACACTGCCACCACAGTCACACACACATAGCAGAAAGCAGGACTCTGTATCTTCAGTTATAACACCAATAAAGGAAGAAAGCAACATGATCACCAGTGAATGGAAGAGGGAGGGAGGGTGGGCAGCAGGTAGCAGTGTACTCACCACAGCAACGTGACACATGAGTACTGAGCTGTGTGGGTGGATGCTCAGTGCTTTCCTGAAGTGGAATTCTGCTTGAGCAAACCGCTCCTGTTTGAACAGCACCAGACCAATGCCGTACCTGGAGCACCACACCAAAGCCAGTCAGTGCAACAACAATGACAACACAGTGTGCTGAGGTGTAGACATGTATGCTCACCGCAAACTAAGCACTAAACTGGTTCCTGCATTTTCTACTCAAATGTTTTTATTTATTTTTTTCTATTTCTATCTATGCACATATGAAACCAAATGATTGAACATTATGAACCACTACACAATGGATACTACCACACGCACACACACACACACACACACAAGACTCACCAAGCATTGTAGTGGCGTGGGTCTACCCTGATGGCACTCCGGTAGCAGCTGAGGGCATTGTCCAGCTCCTCCGTGGCTATGTGCTCATGACCCAGCAAGGTGTACGCATATGCAAAGTTAGGATCCACCTGTAAGAGGTGAATGAGCTTCTGTGCTTCAAGGAGACAGGAGAGAGAGTTTGCTGGAATATCATTGGAAAGACTGAGGCAGGCCTGGAGATGGTGTGTTGAGAAAGATACAAGAAGGATGAATGTAAGAGAAGGAGTCCTCTACAACCGCAAGTGGGAGAAACTCACAAGTCGAACCCATTCCACAAAACAAGGACATGAAACAGAGACAATGATGACGATGAGACGATGTAACGAGTGCTCACCTGTATGGCCCTGGAGAAGAACTTGATGGCTGCCTCGTGTTCCTTCTGGAGGGAGAAGCAGTTCCCTGTGGCACACCAGGCTTGGGGGCACTCACGGTCCTCCTCCACAAGGTCCTGTATGAGGGAAGCACACCAGGGATTCAGTGGAGTGTGAGTGGTGCGTTATGCGCTCGTCTGTCTTATCTCTAGTGTACAACCGCTCTTCTGTACTACTTTTAAATTTCTTGATTTTTTAGTGTCTTTCCTCTATTTGTCTGCCCCTCTACACACACCTATACACAACATAACATTGCACACACACACACCCACACACACACCTGGGCAAGGGCAGAGAGCTGAACCTCCTTCTGTTGGTGCCAGAGTGCAGTGCTGTAGTACTCCATAAGGTGCAGGCGATGTGGCTCACACTCACGCACCTCGCTGAAGAACCTGCAACACAACACACACACCATTAACACCTGCAACACACACACACCATTAACACCTGCAACACACACACACACACACACACTACAATGCAAGCAGGGACATGTACTGTGTGAACACTCTCATCCTCACCCACAGACCGGACACACAAGCTCTCAACACTATGAGTAACAGGAAGTTTAGCATGTAATCACTACGACATGGGCGAACTACAAACACACAAGAACACAAGAAAATAGGGGAAGCTGCAGGAACAAGTGGCAGTCCCTGTACAAAACATACCAATCACCACAACAAATATAACCAACTCATAGCTCCAAAACAGCCACTCACTTGACAGCTTGCTGGTAATCATTCATCTCAAAATAGGCCTTTCCGATGTGTGAGAGGACCCAGCCCGTGCGGTAGTGCTGTGTGGGCAGGGCACTCAGCAGCTCAATGACCCTCTCACAATTGTACTGGGCTAGCTGCTGGTATGCTGTTCCCATGTCCCTCAGCAGTGCCATCAGCCCCTCTGCACCATCATGAGACAAGCAGGACGGTATGGAAGGTAACAAGGAGGAAGGAAAGGGAGGGCAGACAGGAGAGGATAGGCAGACGGAAGAATGAGTGGACAGAAAAAAGGAAAGGATATAAATGAAGAAATGAGGCAAAGAAAGAAATGAAAGAATGAATGAGGGAACAAAGAAAAGAAAAAAAGGAATAAGGAAGGAAGCAAGGCAGGAAAAGAAAGTCTGTTAACAAGTATCCACAATCACCAAAAATACAACTAAACTCTAAATTACTACCTCCATTATCACTACAAAATATTTACACTACACACATCTGCATTACGTTACAAGTTCCTCACCACTCAGTAAATTACCAGCCACCATCCAGAAACCTAATTTCAGCCTAAGATCATAATCTCTTACCTGCCGACTGCTTCTGGATGGCAAAGGCCTGCTGGGCAAGGCTCTGCGGGGAGGGAGGTTTCTCAGGGTACGGCTTGTCGGTGGTGGATATAATGTCCTGGTTCTCACTCTTGTTCTTCTCATTGAGCTCCGACAGACTGGATTGGCTCTTGGGTGACCTCGTTTTGGTCTTCCTGGCGGGGGACTTGTTGTTCTCCTGCCAAGTGGATGGAGAAGTGTGTTACAGGGTGATTTTGTGGTGTGTGGTGGCTGTAACTGGTATCCGTGAATGAAGCAGTGTGTTACAGAGTGGATGAGTGAATGGGTGGTGTGTGGTGGACAGAACTGGTATCTGTGAGTGAAGCAGTGTGTTACAGAGTGGATGAGTGAATGGGTGGTGTGTGGTGGACAGAACTGTTATCCATGAATGAGTTATGTCCAATCTTCTAACTAACTAGGGCTTATTAAGTTTAAGGTCTGACATAAGTGTAAAACGTGACTTATAAAAGACACTAACTAACAGCAAACAAGCATTATGTAGCTAAAACCTTCAAGTGCACTTTAAAATGCCAATATAAATTAAGATCATAGTTTGTGAATCAAGGAGAAAAGGACATATGGGAAGGATAGAGGATAACAAAGGTGAACCAGAGACAGGAGACACCTCACCTTGACGGAATTACTGTTGCCAAAGAGACGAGAGGACCGGCGGACATTGGGGTTGGGCTGGCCGCTGGGAGGACTCTGGAAATTGCTGTTATTTCCTGCCGGGGCAAACACTGCTGGCTTGTTGAGCACCAGGGGCGAGTCCTTCGTCTTTCGGCACAGTATCTGCAGGCAGGGGAGGGAAAGGGAGTGTGAGACTGTGGCTCCTGACCAACTGACTAGATCTAGAAGCAACAAAGAGGATCAAGAGGCAGATTGTAACTAATGACAGACTGAATTAGCTTAGTCCCATTGTGCCATGATATAAAACAGTGAGATGACAGAGCATGCCAAAATGAAATGCATGAACAGGAACCGATAGATAAGGTTACAAATGGAAAATAACAGATAGATAAGGGTGTGAAGCGAAAACAATGGGTAGACAAGGCTATATATGGAAAATAACATGGATAAGGCTACAAAAGGAAAACCTATGCTAAATCAAATGGGAAAAGACACTGAAACATCATACAGGGAACCCACAAGACTGAAGGGAGATGAGAAAGGGGGACAAAGGACCAAACAGACATGTGGCTCACCCTTTTACTAAGTGGTGTGGGGATCTTGGCGTTAGGCTCTGTATCCAGCTGTGACAGGGAGAGCGGGGAGGACGTGAGGAAGGCCACGGAGGTGTTTAAGAGGGCTGGGTGCTCCTCACAGACTGGCGTGCCGGCATCCAGGGGCAGGACACCAAAACTTGGCGACAGGGGGCTCAGACTGACAGTGCCACCCATCACACTGCGCACCCTCACCAGCTTCTTCTTCTTAGGGGCCTGAAGGATTCCATCCCCCGCATCACCTCCCATCCCAGGGGCGCGGTCTGGCGTGGGGGTGATGGTGACAGCCACTGGGGTGTTGAGGGGGGATGGGGTGGTGAGGGCGAGGGACGGGGTGTGGACGACAGGAAGGAGGTTGTTTGGGGTGGAGGTGGGGTGTGTGGGGGCAAGGGTTGGGGTCTGTGTGATGGGCTCCTGCTGGCTGTTCACAGACACGCTGCTGAGTGCGGTGGTGGTGGTGGTAGTGGTGAGGATGGGGTCGGTGATGCCTCCGCCGCCTCCGCCAAGTGGGGGGGCGCTGTTCATCAGGGTGAGCACCGTGTTACCGTGGCAATTGCTGAAGCTCTCCAGGCCATCCATTCGGAACACCTGCAACACACCCACGATTGGAGCAGCACTTCATGGCACATACACAAACAAATAAATATACACACACACACACACACACACACACACACACAACAAAGTATCAACACAATTAGACTTAAGCTAACCCTCACTGATAAATATGACACCACCACCACCAACAACAAGTACCATACTAACACTAACACTACCACCACCACCACCACCACCACTACTACTCCCACAGACACATGATCTCCACACACAGGTCAGCCCATTACCTTGGTGGGGTCTGTCTTGTCCCCCTGGTCACACAGCGCCACAAAGGACTGCCACAGGAAGGGATTCAGCTTCAGGGACCTGCGGAAAGCCTCCACTGCCCTGGCCAGCCGTTCGGTGCGGGCGCAGATCACACCCAGCAGCTGCAGCGCGAAGCAGGCCAGGTCCCCATACTCTGTTGTCAGCTCGTCCACAGTCTTGGGGTAGAGGACGCTGCCTCCCGTAAGCACCGTCTCTGCCTCCTCCAGTCTAAGGATGCAAGGCGTTGTTAGTGGAGGAAATCAGGAGGATCAAACACCTTTGCTGTAAGTTTAAAATCCTCTCTCTTTCTGTCAGTATACAGCACAGAAAAAAAAAAAAAAAAACATACTAAAAATAAAAGGTAAAGAAAAAAAAAGCCACACACACACACACACACACACACACACACACACACACACACACACACACACAGACAAACAAGACACCACACCACACACACCTACAGACAAAGCACTGGTACATACTTGCAGAGGTCGAAGCAACATCTTGCCATAAGGAACCTGAGCTGAGGGGTGCGGGTGCCTCTTGCCCGCAGCACTGAGTAGGCGCGACCTGGCTTCCCTGAGCGGTAGTACGAAGTGGCCACCAGGTGTAGAGCCTCATCTGAATCCACTGAGGCGGGTGAACACAAGAGATGAGACAGGGAAAGGAAGGGAAGGGTGTGGTGATGGGACGTACAAGGTGCCACGGGTGTGAGGTATAGGGGCAAGAATGAAGGGGTGTTTAGGGTGTGGAATGGTAAACAGGTGGTGAGATGAATGGTTGTGATAGGGTGTACAAGGCATAGGCACAAGAATGAAGGGTGTCTAGGGTGTGTAATGGAAGGCACAACAATAAATGGAAGTACAGCTATATCTTGAGTGCTATAAATTCAAGAACACAACAAACAAAATAAAAAATAGAGATAAATAACAAATATACTTTAAAATCACCTCTCTACCATTTAAATTTTAGCTGTTACTCTCTCTCTCTCTCTCTCTCTCTCTCTCTCTCTGCCTTACCCTCGGCCAGAAGTCTCTCGGCAAGGAAGGTGGCGTCCAAGTAGGCATAGTTGTTCAAGCAATGCCACACTGCTGCCTGTTGGGGGAAGAACTGTCACTATTACATCACAGAAGAGAGGATGGATGCAATGAAGGAATGGGGGAATGGGGGACACAATGGGGAAATGGGAGACAGAGAAGAAGAAAGGATGGAAAGTTAGTTTATTCAAGGAAGCTTAAAATCAGACATAGGAAGGAAGGAAGGAAGGAAGGAAGACAAAGAAAGAAAGAAAAATCAAGAGAAATAGAGGATATGAAAGGGTAAAGTTTATCAAGGAGGGCTGAGAGAGAGAGAGAGAGAGAGAGAGAGAATAAATAGAGAAATAAAGAGAAATAAAGGTAAACAGAATAAAAAAAAACCTGTCAGAAAGAAAAAAAGAAAGAAAATAAAGAGAAATAAAGCAAGAGAATAGAAAAAAAACAAAAAAATAAAGAAAAAAAAAAGAAACTAGAGAAATAAACTGAAAAAGGAGAGAGAGAGAGAGAGAGAGAACTAATCACCCATACACAATGATACAGAAGGCCGGCTGAGTAATGGCTCGGAATTTAAGGGGCAAGACAGTGCTGGCCACCATGTCCTTTGAAGAGTAACGTTTAAGGAGGAGAGTGAAGGTCAGCCACTATCACACTTCCTGCTCTCACTATCATCACTATTTTGTCACTGTTTCCCTTCTTATTCTCACTATCATCACTATTTTGTCACTTTCTCTTCCTATTCTCACTATCGTCACTATTCTGTCACTGCTTCCCTTCTTATTCTCACTATCATCACTATTTTGTCACTTTCTCTTCCTATTCTCACTATCGTCACTATTCTGTCACTGCTTCCCTTCTTATTCTCACTATCATCCCTATTTTGTCACTTTCTCTTCCTATTCTCACTATCGTCACTATTCTGTCACTGTTTTCTTTCTTATTCTCACTATCATCACTATTTTGTCACTTTCTCTTCCTATTCTCACTATCATCACTATTCTGTCACTGTTTCCCTTCTTATTCTCACTATTATCACTATTTTGTCAGTTTCCCTTCCTACTCCTTCCTCTCACTATCATCATTATTGTCACTATTTCCCTTCCTTCTTCCTCCTTCCCTTCACTATCATCATCACATCCATCACCATCTACTTTCTATTATTTTTTTATCACATTTCCTCATATTCCCTGCTTCATCATCATCTTCCTTCTCCTCCCTCCCTTTGCCTAATCTAATCTGACCTAATCTAACCTTACTTGACCTAACCTAATTTGACCTAGCAAGCCTGACCTATCTTTACGTAACCTAACCGCCACTAGTGAAGATGTGTGGTCCCTGGCTGACTGGGGTGCGTCTGGCAGGTCCGAGTTGCAAGCTGTGTATTTTCCTTGAAGTGTTAACGGGTCAGGTCAGGTCAAGTTAGGTTAGGTTAGGTTATGGGCAATTCGGACATGCCAGATGCGACCCAGCCAGCCAGGGACCCCAATTCTCCACTAGTGCCACCTTACCTACATTAACCTAACCTAACCTAACCTGACCTATTCTAACCTAACCTGATTTTAACCTAACCTGACAGAAACCTTACTTAATTTAACATAACAGCCTAATTTAATGTACCCTAACGTATATTAACCTAATCATACCTAATTTGATGTAATGTTGCTTTAAATTAACTACCCTAACAAGCCTGACCTATTCTAACCTAACCTGACAGAAACCTTACTTAATTTAACATAACAGCCTAATTTAATCTAACCTAACGTATACTAACCTAATCATACCTAATTTGACGTAATCTTGCTTTAAATTAAGTAATCATACCTAATTTGACATAATCTTGCTTTAAATTAAGTAATCATACCTAATTTGACCTGACCTTGACGTACATTAATTCAACCTAGCTCATTCTTAACCAAATTACTAAATGTACATGTAACTTTAAGGCAAATTCAAGGAAAGGTAATCTTCCATACACAAAAACTGGAAATGAACTGATTCCATCTTAGTGAACAGATTTACATGAGAGTAACGCAACCAAGCCGACCTTGACGTAACCTAATCCAATTGAAACAAAAAGTTAAACTAATCCTAACTTAATAAACAATCTTGTATGAAGCTAACCTAACAAACA
>NC_087197.1:2970000-2972500 GCF_035594125.1 Scylla paramamosain | reverse complement strand
GTTTGTTTGTTTGTTTGTTTGTTTGTTTGTTATTTTATTTGTTTATTCTCTCTCTCTCTCTCTCTCTCTCTCTCTCTCTCTCTCTCTCTCTCTCTCTCTCTCTCTCTCTCTCTCTCTCTCTCTCTCTCTCTCTCGTTTTATTTATTTATTTTATTTATTTATTTATTTATTTATTTATTTTTCATTTCATCTTCCTTTCTTATTTTTCTCCTTTCTTTTTCCTCTTCCTCCTCCTCCTCCTCCTCCTCCTCCTCCTCCTCCTCCTCCTCCTCCTCCTCCTCCTATCCTTCCTTCCTTCCTTCCTTCCTTCCTTCCTTCCTTCCTTCCTTCCTTCCTTCCTTCCTTCCTTCCTTCCTTCCTTCCTTCCTTCCTTCCTTCCTTTCCTCCAGCCCTACCCCGTGCAGGACGCTCGTGGAAAGGCCTGCGGGAGCGGTTTAGGAGGAGCATCCTGCCCCTCCTGGAATCCTTCACTGAGCATGGCCTGAATCCTGCCAGGGTGAAGGAAATGAAGGAAAATTTTGAAACAGTGGTGAATGGTAAGTATTGTGTTGGTGGTGGTGGTGGTGGTGGTGATGGGTTTAGTGATGTAGTTATTATTATTATTATTATTATTATTATTATTATTATTATTATTATTATTATTATTATTGATGTTGTTGTTGTTCTTATTCTGTTATTCAAGGTATTGGTTTTATAGTCTTATTTTTTCTTTGTTCTTCTTTCTTCCTGTCAAGTTTAACAAGGGTAGTGGCAGTTTGACAGGTTGTAGTAGAAGTTATTGGAGTTTTCATCATTCTAGCAATAGTTTGACAGGCTGTAGTGGAAATTGTTGGAGTTTTCATGGGTGTAGTGATGATAACAGCACCACTCCTTCCTGTCACAGTCCACCTCTTCAGTAACACACCCCTACAGACCCTCTGCCTTCCTGTGTCTCCCTGCCATTCAGTCTGTCTGCTTCTAACTCATTGTTTTTTTTGTGGACAGAGGAGCAGGAGGAGGCCAGGGGTGAGGGGGCAGCTGCTACACCCCTGCCACCCACCACCAGCTCCGAGACAGTTGGGGAAGAAAGTGAGGGGAAAGAAGGAAAGAAGAGCTCCCACAATTCTCAACAGGCTGAAAAATATGCATCTGAAATTCCTGTAGGGGCAAATAAGGTGCAGGAAGATCAAGCCCCACTGGAAGAGGATTTGAATCCACTTGAAAATGCAGAAGAGTATTGGATTCCACAGGGTCTGCAAAAGGCTTGGTTGTCAGATAGAGAGAATCAGATGCCACAAGCAAGTCTGGAAGAGAATCAGATGCCACAAGAAGAAGAACAGATGCCACAAGAAGAAGAACAGATGCCACAAGAAGAGAATCAGATGCCACAAGAAGAGAATCAGATGCCACAAGAAGAGGATCAGATGCCACAAGAAGAGGATCAGATGCAACAAGAAGAGGATCAGATGCCACAAGAAGAGAATCAGATGCCACAAGAAGAGGATCAGATGCCACAAGAAGAGAATCAGATGCCACAAGAAGAGAATCAGATGCCACAAGAAGAGAATCAGATGCCACAAGAAGAGAATCAGATGCCACAAGAAGAGGATCAGATGTCACAAGAGGACCTGGAAGAAGATCAGTCATCAGAAGAGGGCCAGCAAAACGAATGGAGGATTTTCTTGGGTACTTGGTTACGAAATATAGAGGAGCCGATATCAGACGATGAGAATTCGCCACAAGACCTAGAAATTTATCGTCATTATTGCTACCATTATAAGATGGAATGGGAAGGTGCAGTATAGGTGCTCTTTGTAATGCAGATAGAATAGTGTAGTAGTAGTAGTAGTAGTAGTAGTAGTAGTGTTGTTTATTGTTTATTATTATTATTATTATTTGTGGGAGAAGTATTAGTGGACAAACACCAAAACACATGGTAAACACACCCAAACATCCAAACGTACCCAAACAACACCCAAACACACTTAAACACACCCAAACACATCCAGACACACTCAGACACACCCGGACACACCCTGGAACACCCAAACAACACCCAAACACACTTAAACACACCCAAACACATCCAGACACACTCAGACACACCCGGACACACCCTGGAACACCCAAACAACACCCAAACACACTTAAACACACCCAAACACATCCAGACACACTCAGACAAACCCGGACACACTCTGGAAACACCCAAACAACACCCAAACACACTTAAACACACCCAAACACATCCAGACACACTCAGACACACCCGGACACACCCTGGAACACCCAAACAACACCCAAACACACTTAAACACACCCAAACACATCCAGACACACTCAGACACACCCGGACACACCCTGGAACACCCAAACAACACCCAAACACACTTAAATACACCCAAACACATCCAGACACACTCAGACAAACCCGGACACACTCTGGAACACCCAAACAACACCCAAACACACTTAAACACACCCAAACACATCCAGACACACTCAGACAAACCCGGACACA
>NC_087197.1:2925000-2945000 GCF_035594125.1 Scylla paramamosain | reverse complement strand
GTCTACCTATCTCTCCTCACACCCAGTTTTTTTTATTTGTTTATTTATTATTGTTATTTATTTATTTATTTGTTTATTTATTTTTTTATGTAGGAGGGGCATCAGTCAAGGGCAACAGATATCTATACATAAAAAAAAGGGCCACTGAGATGAGTTTACACCTGTCTCTACCCATCCCTCCATACACACCTGTTTACACCTGTCTGCCCATCTCTCCTTACACCTGTTTACACCTGTCTCTATCCATCTCTCCTCATGCCTGTACACCTGTCTGCCCATCTCTCCTCACCTGTTTACACCTGTCTATCCATCTCTCCATGCCTGTACACCTGTCTGCCCATCTCTCCTCACACCTGTTTACACCTGCCCTCTGTTCCCAGATGCAAGATTAACGAGCCAGTGCCGTTCTACCAGAAGGAGGTGTTCTTCAACGATGGTGAGGCCTTTGTGCCTAACTATGTGCAGCTCTACTCCATCCCCAAGGAGAAGTACTGCGTGGTCAAGGTGTGTGTGTGTGTGTGGGTGTGTGTGTGTGTGTGCGTGTGGGTGCTCACAGACTGGTAGTGTGCAGCAGAGTGTTGGATCCCTTGCTTCTCCTAATGTACCCACTTAACCTGGGTGATTAATTACTAAAAATTACAAAAAAACTTCCACATTTATCTAACTTTAAGACTGAGAATATATAAATGAAAATATTAGGTCATAATTTTAAAGATGAGTTGCTATTGAGTTGTAAGTAAATATTATATAGGTGATAAATATATAACTAAACAAAACACCACAACTCAAATCTGTGAGGGTCAAGTAACCTTTGACCCACCTGACCCCCTGTGGTGCCCCGGCAGGTGTACGACAAGGCGGACCCGGAGGAGTGCGAGATCCATCGTACCAAGGTGTTCGTGTGTCTGGAAAAGCAACAGGAAGAACCCGGCCTATACTGGACTGGTGTTGGCCTGGCTCACACCTTTCTGGCTCTCACCCTTGTCACCTTCTTCCTCGTCAGGGATCTTAGGTGTCTACAGGTGTGTGTGTGTGTGTGTGTGTGTGTGTGTGTGTGTGTGTGTGTGTGTGAATGAAGGTTGTGATGTCCTGTATTTTTAGGTTAATTTGTGGTGTTCATCTCAAAAGCTGTGAATATTCCTCACACACACAGCTTAGTCAGTCAGGGCTTTGTGTTTGAGTGTTTTTTTTAGTGTGTTTGTGTGTGTTTTGTGGTGTTGCAGGCCACATGTGCTTGCTACAGATAGGTGTGTTCTTTCTAACTCTTCTTTCTTTTTTTTTCTTCTTTGTATCTTTTCATATCCTAACTTTTCCCTTTCACATTCATCACACTGCTTATCTCCTCTCTTCTTTTTTTTATCCTCCCAGTTTTTTATTTTTTTTTTTAATCACACTTTTTTATTCCAGTAGCTTCTTTCTTTTTTATTCCATTATTTTATTCAATTTTTTACTTTTTATTTTTTCCTCTGTAACTCGCATGTTTTCCCTTTCATTGAACTATCATTTCTTTATTCTCTTTCTTATCTCTTTAATTTCCCTCTCTTTTTCCCTTTCATTGCACTATCTCTATTCTCTTTCCTATCCCTCTAATTCTCCTCTTTGTTCCCTTTCATTGCTATATCTTCTCTCTACTCTCTTTCCTATCCCTCTAATTCTTCTCTTTGTTCCCTTTCATTGCTCTATCTCCTCTCTATTCTCTTTCCTATCCCTCTAATTCTCCTCTTTGTTCTCTTCATCACTAACTCTGCCTCTTGTTCACCCACAGGGCCAGTACATGATCTGCTTCCTCCTCTCCCTGCTGGCGTACAACATCTGCCTCCTGCCGGGGTCTGTCATTGCCCTTGCCATCAGCTTTGTTTCCTGTGTCTCTCTTGGTAAGTATGTGTGACTGCCCAACATACATACATACATACATACATACATTCATACATACATATATAGGTATAAACATGCATTGTACTGGGGTTTTTAAGTGTATATGGGTGTGTGTGTGTGTGTGTGTGTGTGTGTGTGTGTTTTCAATTATTTTTATCTTTTTCAAATCTGCAGGTGTTGTTTGGTATACACACACACACACACACACACACACACACACACACACACACACACACACAGGTAATGGTTTTCTCACAGGTGTTTCATAAATGTTTGTCTGATGTGATAATTGTATCTTATTTTTCTTTCTCTCCTTCTCTTCCTTCCTTCCTTCCTTCCTTCCTTCCTTCCTTCCTTCCTTCCTTCCTTCCTTCCTTCCTTCCTTCCTTCCTTCCTTCCTTCCTTCCTTGTTTTTCCCATCCTGTCATCTCAAACTAAAAAAAATTCTCTCTCTCTCTCTCTCTCTCTCTCTCTCTCTCTCTCTCTCTCTCTCTCTCTCTCTCTCTCTCTCTCTCTCTCTCTCTCTCTCTCTCTCTCTCTCTCTCTCTCTCTCCACAGGTGCGGTGAAATATTTCTTCTTCTGCGGCGTGATGCTGTGGTTTAACGTGATCTGTTTCGATGTGTGGCGCACCATGCAGTAAGTAGTAGTAGTAGTAGTAGTAATAGTAGTAGTAGTAGTAGTTGTAGTAGTAGTAGTAGTGGTGGTGGTGGGGGTGATTAGTATTGTAGGTGACAGGAATAGACTCAGTTATCAGTAGTAGTAGAAGTAGTAGTAGCAATAGTAGTAGTTGTAGTAGTAGTAGTAGTAGTAGTATATATATCTTCATTAGTGATATTATTAAAGTTTCTTGTTCCTAGCATAACTTAACACAACCAAACCTAAGCTAATTTAACTTAACCTAAATTAACCCAACAGAAAAAAATTCACTAGCCATACCTAACTAGAGAGAGAGAGAGAGAGAGAGAGAGAGAGAGAGAGAGAGAGAGAGAGAGAGAGAGAGAGAGAGAGATAAGAAATAAATAAAAACTAAACTAAACTAACCTAACCTGACCCTCCCCACCCACAGGAGCAAGCAGGACATCGGGTCAAGGCGTCGGTTCCTGCTCTACTCGGTGTACACGTGGGTGGTGGGGGCGGTGCTGACCACAGCAGTGCTGGTGGTGCCTTACCTGTCCGGCAAGACCCACGACTCAGCCCTTATGGAGACCAACACCTCCGACTGCAAGCTGAAAAGTGAGAGAGAGAGAGAGAGAGAGAGAGAGAGAGAGAGAGAGAGAGAGAGAGAGAGAGAGAGAGAGAGAGATGTGAGTGAGGGTGTGAGAAGAGGAGGGGAAGGTGAGGAAAGGAAGATAAAGATGGAAGAGGAGGATGTGAGGAGAGAAGTATTTTAGATAAGGAAAGAAAGAAGGAGAAGGAACTGGTTGATAAGAGTGGAGAGGAAAAGGAGGAGGAGGAGAGGTGATTTTAGAAGAGGTGAATTTGAGGAGGGAAGAAAGGAGGAGGAAGGTTAAGAGAGAGGAAAACATGAGAAGAGAAAGATAGAGAGGTGAATATAGAATAGGAGGAGGAAGAGAAGGAAATGGGGAAAGAAAGATAGAAAGAGAACATGAAAGAAAAGAACAAGAATAGGACAAATACACACAAACACACACACACACACACCACCTTCCCAACACCACCTTGAACACCACCTTCCTAACACCACCTCTCCCTGCAGCGGACATCAACATGATCCTGCAGCTGGTGGAGGTGCTGCTGATGGTGGTGAATCTGGTGTTCCTCATCCTGGCATCCACTCATATTTGCAAGTATCCGAAGTTTGGCAATGGGCTCACCAGGTGCGACGCCACTCTCAGGTAAGCCTTTGGGAGGGACGGGGGGTTGTGTGTGTGTGTGTGTGTGTGTGTGTGTGTGTGTGTGTGTGTGTGTGTGTGTGTGTGTCCTGTTCTTCTTTTATATCTCATGTTCCTTATTCTTTCTTTTCCCCATGTCCTCTTCTGTTTTCCTGTTTACTGTATTTTCATTTTCTTCCTCTTGTCATGTTTTCCTCTCTCAGTCTTCCTCATATCCTCTCCTGTCTTCCTTTTCCTCCTCTCTTCTTCCCTCATCTAAACTGGTTTCCTAATCACATCTTCCTGTCTTAAAATCACCTCTTCTCCTCCTCCTCCTCCTACTCATCTTCCTCCTCCTTTCTTCCCTCACCTCCTCTCCCACCTTCCCTCCTCTCCTATCACCCTACCTCCTCTCCTATCGCTCTCCCAAGTCTCCCATGGCCCTCCCTTCTCTCCTATTGCCCTCCCAAGTCTCCTATCACCCTCCCTCCTCTCCTATCACCCTCTCTCCTCTCACACACACCCTCATCTTGTGTGGGTGGATGTGGTGTAAGAGGGCACAGTGTTGCCACTATAAAATGAGAGCTGGTACTTCAAAAACTCGTCTTTATACCCTGAAATGACAAGAAAGGATAGTGATGATGTGGTGGTGATGATAATGACAATGATAGTGATGATAATGGTGATGATAGTGATAATAATGGTAATGATAGTTAATTTGGATAGTGATGACAGTGGTGGTAACTGTTATTAAGATAGTGATGGTAATGGTGGTGATAGTGATTTGGGTAGTGATGGTGATGACAATGACAGTGATTTGGATAGTGATGACTGATATAGAGCATGATAGTGATGTTGATGGTGCACAGTAGGGTAATGGTGATGACAGTAGTGATGACAGTGACTCACCATACTCGTTCCCTACAGCCTCAAGCAAGGATGGAAGCTGTACATCATCATGATAGGACACACCCTCATTGACGTGCCCGATGACATCCTCACCATCAGAGTCGTGGAGTGAGTATTGGCGTCACTATCAGCCTGTCTGTCTCTCTGTCTATCTCTCCCTCTGATACTTGGGTATTTTTGGTGTTCTGAAATGCCTCTCACCACACCGCTACATTCAAAAGGCTCTAGTTTGAGGTGGCAAGGGTTTTCAAGGGTGCTTTTATGGTTCTAGTGACAGATTAATGAGATCTCAACTTTATTAACAGGAGAAACACTCTTGAGAAGCCGGTTAATGATCTACTGCACTACACAGCCTGTTAAACTATCACTACTACTATTAAACTACAGTATACATTAATACAGGCTTAACTCTTCCTCACCCACTCTCCCTTCCTCTCCCAAACAGCCTGTGGAGGTACGTGTTAATTGAATCAATGGCCCTGTTTGCCGTGTTCGCCTACCGCAAGACAGTGCTGCGTCACCTGTACGGCCTCCTCTGCTGTGGTCGCTGTAGCCCTCGCAGTGACGATGACACCAATGGAGCCATCCCAGAGAAACACCAGCTCACCACTGTGCACTGAGAGAGACGGTGAAGGAGGCACTGAAGGAGGGGAGGAAGAGAAATATGAAGAAGTGCTGGAGATTAATGTTTTTGAAGGAGAGGGAAAGAAAAGTGATATAAAGAAAGAATAGAAGAAGAAAGCTAATGAAGAAGGGATAGAAGGAAGAATGAGATTGACTACTAATAAAGAGGAGAATGGAAGAAAGGAAGATACTAGAACAAGGAAAAGATAGGAAGAGAGAAAAAAAGGAGACATTTAGCTTCTGAAGAAAGAGAAGGAGGAGGAGGAGGAGGAGGAAGATGAACAATAATAAGATGAAATAGTGATTTGTTTTGAAGGAGAGGGAAAGAAGAGTGGCTTAAAGAAAGAAAGGAAGAAAAGGAGGGAAGAGAGGAGTGAAAGAAGATGATTAACTAACAAAGAATAGAGAGGAATGAAAGGAAGAAAGAAGAGAAAGATAGAGAAGGGTTTTAAGAAGAAGGAATAGAAAAGAACAGAAGAAAGAGAGAAGGAAGGAATAAGAAGAGAAACAAACAGAAAACATGATCAGAAATAGATAAAACAGATGAAAGGAATAAAGAATAGAAATGAAGGAAAGAGAAGAGGAAAGGTAAAGAAAGGAGGAAATAATGAAAAAATGAACCTGGAAAAATACAGAAAGAAAAGGGAAAAAAGAAAGAAAAGAAAGAAGTTTGTGAAGAGAGAGAGAATGTGTGTGTGTGTGTGTGTGTGTGTGTGTGTGTGTGTGTGTGTGTGTGTGCATACGCATTTGCTCAAGAAAAGTGTCATATTTCGCTCAATAGTCTCTCTCTCTCTCTCTCTCTCTCTCTCTCTCTCTCTCTCTCTCTCTCTCTCTCTCTCTCTCTCTCTCTCTCTCTCTCTCTCTCTCTCTCTCTCTCTCTCTCTCTCTCTCTCTCTCATTATATAAACCACATTATCTTCAATCTCTTGCATAACTTATAAATTCTCAAGGTTTTGTTGAGATAGTGAGAGAGAGAGAGAGAGAGAGAGAGAAGAGAGAGAGAGAGAGAGAGAGAGAGACTTAACATCACTGCATTAACTAAAAAAAAAATGGGGAAAAAAAAACTATTGATATTTTCACAAGAACATCCATTGATACTTTAAGTTCATCACAATATTTCAGAAGGTATTGCTCTCTATATATGAGTGAAAAGGCAGGAGGAGGAGGAGGAGGAGGAGGAGGAGGAGGGGATGGATTGCTCAAGAGGGAGAGAGATAGAAGAGAAGGAAAGAGAAAGAAGAGGGATAGAGAGCTTGAATGATTGAAAAGAGAATAGATGATAGAAAAATATATATAAAAAAAAAGGGAAGATAGAGGAATAGAACAGATTAAAAAACGCACAAATTAGTATAGACGAACTAATGAAGAACCCTTTAACAAGTCCAACCTTTAGAAAAACAGAAAAAAAAGAGAATGAGATCAAAACAGACTCAGAATGAACAAATGAACCTTTTGAAAGAGAGCGATGATGTAATGACCAACAACTTCTCAACAAACAAAACCATCACACAAAACCTTTAAAAAAAAAAACAAAGAAAGAAAGAAAAAGTGATATTACAAGAGAGAGACAGAGAGAGAGAGAGAGAGAGAGAGAGAGAGAGAGAGACTGTCACAACAATTAACTCCACACTTCCCACTAAAACATGCATATAGAGAGAGAACCAGTGATATTACAAAGCCATGCCCCAATAAGCTCTGATACCTCTGTGATGTTAACTTGGCCATTTCAAGCTACCCCAACACCCTCCCTGGCCAGTGAGGAGCCAGGGGGACCAACTGTGATAATAGCAGACATGACACACTGTTACAATGTACTGGGGCTTTGAGGGAGGACTGCAAAAGTGATGTATAAATGATGTGTTTGTAAAGGAGTGAATGCTGTTTGTAAAGATGATAATTGTGGATCTGCAAAGGACTCCACTGTTTTATAAGGGATTACAAAAGAGTGTGTGAGAATGCATTTAGGAGGGTTGTATAAATAATGGGGTGTTTTTAAAGGACTGGATGCTGTTTGTAAAGGATTATAGATTATATTGGGTCTGTGACTAACTGCAAAGGAAGTTCTGTGGCCTACAGTGCATTTAGGAAGGCTGTGTAAATGCTTCTGTGTTTCGAGGCAGTGAAGATTACTTGTGAAGGATTCCAGTGGTGGCGTTGTGGTGTTTGGCTGATAGTAAGTGAAATTAGAACCTTTTTATATTGAAGTCTTGGTGTTTATACATTTCTAAGAGGGGGGTAGCATAAGATTCTGATATTTAGAGAACTGAATGCTACTTGTAAACTATTCCAGTACAGTTGTAGTGGTGTTTGATTCATAGTCAGTGAGATTAGAACCTTTTTTGTACAACACTTGTGGCATTTTGCATTTGTAAAGGGAGTTAAGACAAAGTTGTGGGATGTAGAGGACTCGGTGACACTTGTAAAGGATTCCAATACAGTTGTAGTGGTGTAGTGGTGGTGAATGGGTTTTGAACCTTTTTAAACGGCATTTTTTTAATCATGCATTTGTAAAGAGTGGAACATAAGTTTGTGGTGTTTAGAGCACAGAATGACACTTAAAGAGGTTCCAAGGGCTATTGTGGTGGTGCCTGGCTGGTATTCAGTGAGATCAGAACCCTTTCGTACCAGACTGTTGGCATCTATGCATTTGTAAAGGGAGGAACACAGACTCATAATAATTTAGAAGACAGTGACACTCCTAAGGGATTCCAAGACTTTACTAATGGTGTTCTGTAGGGTGATAGTGAAATTCTGGCCTGTTGATTCTGTCATGATTCATTACGCATTTATAAGGAGAGTGAAAGCAAAGTGATGTTTAGAGAGTTGAATCTGTGCCTAAAGGATTCTGATGCTATCTTAATGGTGTTTGATACTAAAGAGCAGTACTGGATCCTATTGTAACCCACTTGCTTATAATTAGTAGGTTCAGAATCACTTGTCATAAGGTGTTTGAAAAAGGAAGTGATGCATAGAGGGCCAAATATGCTTAAGGATTCTAATGCTGTCTTAATGGTGTTTGGTACTAAAAAGCACTACTCGAACCTATTGTAACCCACTCGCTTATAATTAGCAGGTTCAGAATCACTTGTCATAATAGGAAGTGATGCTTAGAGGATCAAATATGTGCCTAAACGATTCTAATGCTATCTTAATGGTGTTTGGTACTAAAAAGCAGTACTCGGACCTATTGTAACACACTTGCTTATAATTAATAGGTTCAGAATCACTTGCAATAAGGTGTTTGAAAGAGCTTGATACTTGCAAGGGGTTCTAATGGTGTTTTAATGGTGTTCTGATGGTAATGGTGGTGGAGTCCATATTTGCTGTATATTTTTTTGCTATTTCTTAATATGTACACCTTTGTAATGTGTGTGTGTGTGTGTGTGTATGTATGTATGTATGTATGTGTGTGTGTGTGCATGTATGGCTAATTCCTAACATTTGAAGGAAGTTACTGTTATTATTATCATTACTATTATTATTTTTTTGGGGGGGGCAGGGAAGTTATTTGTGGCTATTGAAATATATTTACAATTTAGTGAAAAAGAGAAAGATCCACTAAGAATGATAATGATAATAATAATAATGAAAAAAACAATGAAATTTGCAGGGAAAAGTGATGATAATCTTGCCATAATTTTTTTGTTAATTCTGTGCCATAATGATAAAAAAAAAAAGTTTGGAAATGAGACAAAATGTGCCATGAATTAAAGATAATAAGATGATGCAGTGAAAGAAGTGCCAATAAATGGGAAAAGAGAAGGGAAGATAATAATGGTGAGAAAAAAGTAAGATAATAATAGTAATAATGATAAGAAAAGAAAGAAAATATATTAAAATGAATAACAATAATAAGAAGAAAAGGAAAGAAATTAATTAGTAAAGTAGTGGAAGAAAATGAATGATAAAGGATAAATAGAGAGGAAAATGTGACAAGTGACTGAAAAAAATATAAGAAAATATTTCTTTAAGAAACAAAGTAAAAAAGGAAAATGGATTAATATTTGAAAGGAAAGTGAGGAAAAAAGGAAGGAAAGAAAGAATAGAAATTTGAAAGAAAAATAAAGAATAAAATGTTTAAAGAAAAGAAAGAAAGGAAGAGAATATACACTTCAAATCAAGCAAGAAAAGAGAGAAGGAAAGAATAGAAATCTGAAAGAAAGGAAAAATAGTATAATTTTGAAAGAATAAAGACACAGGATTGAGAACTGAACAAAACATATTATCGTTTTCTACACAAGGGAAAAAAAGAATAAATAAATAAATAAAGACAAAATAATAGTGTAGAAACTTGAAAAAATAATTGAAATACAAACAGTATGAAAAGATGTATGTACATAGAAACAAACACACACACACACACACACACACACACACACACACACACACACACACACACACACACACACACACACACACACACACACACTGTAAGTACATATATAAATTAAAGAAAGCAAAAAGAAACAAGAAAATGCAAATTAATTAAAAAGAAAAACAAACAATGAAAAGATGTACATACGAAACACACACACACACACACACACACACACACACACACACACACACACACACACACACACACACACACACACACACACACACACACACACACACACACACACACACACACACACAGAAAGAAAGAAAAAAAAAACAGCAAACTATTAAAAGATGCATTGAAACACAAACACACATTGAAAAGATGTACATACGAAAAAACGCACACACTCACGCACACAGTAAACACACAAATAAGCGCGTGGTCTTTGTAAGAACACGTGTAACAGTTGTTGTGCCTTAATATAATTATACACGACATTCAGCCGAGTGGAGACACTATACATAAGTGATAATGTATATGTATATTTAGACTAAGTACGTGTGAATGTGTGTGTGGCTCGGGAACGTTGCGAGTGTTAGGCTTTAGGTGTGTCAGGTAGTGTTTAGGTTGTGGTCATATGTAATTGGCCACACTGTTGATTCGGAGGAAATGACAAAGAATTACATCATCCTAAGACTTGTGGAGATCGATATTTGTGTCTTGTCATTTCTTTCTTTATTTCTTTATTTCTTTATTATTATTATTATTATTATTATTTTATTTTTTTTTTTTTTTTTTTTTTTTTTTTTTTTTTTTGGGGGGGGGGGTTAAAATACGAGTAAATTTATGTTGTGAAAATTGAAGGGATGAATCACACTTTTTTTTTTATAAGGGAAAAATGTAACAGGCTATATGAGAGAACAAAAGAAAAAAAAAGTGCTTATTTATTTTCGTAGTTGTAGTTTTGAATTCTTGAAATAAAAGCTTGGTTTATGACAATCACTGGAAGATGAGAACCAAGGAAAAGGGATAAGATAGGAGTGGAAGAAAGGAAAATTATATAAATAAAAAAAAATATATATATCGATTAAGTTAGCCTCAATTTCAGCATTTATAGAAAGTTCGGGTGAGGAGTAGAAATGAAAGGAAAAAATTAAGAGAAGGGGAAATAGGGGAGGATACAAGCCTTGGGGAAGAACAAACCATTTCCTTTCATCTTTACCTCAGTTTTCGCATTTATGGAAAGTTTAGGTTAGAATTGAGTGAAAGGAAAAGGAAGCGAAGAAACGAGAGAATACAAGCCGTGGGGGAGAACTGAGAATATTTCCAAGTAACCCAACCTCACCTTTGCGTTTCTGGAGACAAATTGGTAAGAATAAAGAAAATGTGAGGGAGAGGCGTAACTTTTCACAAATTCTAACCTTCAAGCGAGTTTAAATAAGGAAGAAATTTGAAGAAAGTAAAAGGGAATACAAGTCTTTAGGAATCACTAGGCTTGTTTGTTTGCCATTACTCAATTTATCTTTAGCCTATAACGATATTCCTATTTTTAATCCGTGCCAAGAATTCTTATGTGTATTTTTTGTTTCCTTATATATATAGAGGATGTATACATATGTGGTGGAAACACTTATTCTGTGTGGTATGGCTCTGTATGGTGAACGTGTCTGTATATATGGTAGAGTTTGTAAAAGGATTTTTTTTTATTTATTTATTTTATTTTATTTTTTTTTTTGAGGAAGAATTTCTGTTATGTTATTTTATTTATTTTATTTATTTATTTTTTTGGGGGTGAGTGTTATGGATTGCAAAAGTTATGTCATTTATTTATTTATTTTTATTTTTTATGGATATTCAACTCTCTCTCTCTCTCTCTCTCTCTCTCTCTCTCTCTCTCTCTCTCTCTCTCTCTCTCTCTCTCTCTCTCTCTCTCTCTCTCTCTCTCTCTCATTTCCTTGCACTTTTCTTTATTATTTCATCATTCTCTTTATATCTCCTTAATAATCCTTTCCTTCCTGTCTCCTAATCATCCTCTTCCTATTCTTTTAATTATTTCATTCTCCTCTTCTTCTTCTTCTTCTTCTTCTTCTTCTTCTTCTTCTTCTTCTTCTTCTTCTTCTTCTTCTTCTTCTTCTTCTTCTTCTTCTTCTTTCCCTCCGTCATTCTGTCAACTATTACGGGCGTCAACTTTTGCATCGGTCAATAAACAAAAGAGCATCACCATGGCGTCTGTCTAATGTAATCCAGTGCCTTGTTTATTACTCTTATTATTGCCACTTTTGTACCGTTTATACTCGTAATAAAATATAAATGAAATGCTAATTGTTGTGTTGGATTCCATACACTTTATAAGGATGATGATAAGAACGATTAAGAGATGAAAAAAAGAAAACGGGAAAAATGAGAGAAGGGGGATAACTATTCTATTTATATTATTTTCGTTATTACTATTGTTACTATTATTATTATTATTAGTAGTAGTAGTAGTAGTAGTAATTTTTTATTTGTTTATTTTGTCGATGGAATAAATGTGCGTTTAGTGAAAGGGAAGAAATTTATTTTATCTTTCTTTACAGTTAATATATCTTTTTTTTTTTTATTTAGTGTGCTCTCCCATCCTTCCTTATCTTTGTCCTCTTTTCTTTATTCACTTTTATCTATTCCTTTCTTCTATCAAATTTTCCTTCCTTCATTCTTCCTTGTCTTCCTTTCCTTTCCTTCCTTCATACTTTCTTATTCTCTTCTATCTCTTTAATCCTTCTTTATTTTAAGTTATATTTTATCCTTCCATCCTTCCTTCCTTCTCTTCCTTCATTTTTTTCTCCTTTCCTTTCCTCCTTCGTCCCTTCCCTCATAACCCTTCCTTCTTTTCTTCCTTCTTCTTTCCTTCCTTCTTCTTTCCTTCCTTCTCTTCTTCCTTCTTCCTTTCCTCTCAGTCTTCCCTTCCTTCGTTTCTTCCTTCCCTTACACAATAATTCATTTTTATCTTTTTCCCTTCTCCCCTCTCTTCTTCCCTCTCGTCCTTCCTACCTTCTTCCCTCCCTTCCTATCTCCATCTTCACATATCTTCTAGCCATCTCTCTCTCTCTCTCTCTCTCTCTCTCTCTCTCTCTCTCTCTCTCTCTCTCTCTCTCTCTCTCTCTCTCTCTCTCTCAAGGCTGTCTGCAAGGGGCAATGCATTAGTAAGGGGGAGGGGGTGGGGGGCATGAAGGGAGGGGGTGGGGGTGAGTGGCAGGGGAGGAGGGGGTGTTGAGCCAGGTGCACGGGGAAAATAAAGATATACATTTTTTTTCCTCTTTATTTATTTATTTATTTTTTTCTTCATATATGTCGAGTTCATATTTTTATTTATTTTGTGTTTTACATTGAGTCTTTTCTTTTTTTTTGTCCATTCAGCTTTTCATTATATATATAGTTGTTGTTTTTTTTTGTATTAATATATAGCATTTTCATTTGCTTTTACGTATCTATATTTATAAGTTTAATAATGATGATAATGATAAAAGTGGGGATGATGATAAAGATTTCTCAAGACTGAACGAGGGACATCCAGACACACAGACAAATCAGCTGATGTTTGTTTTTGTTTACATTCATTGCGCATGGCTGATTTTTTACTACCACATGTGTTGTTTGTATCTATCAGCTGCAGAGAGAGAGAGAGAGAGAGAGAGAGAGAGAGAGAGAGAGAGAGAGAGAGAGAGAGAGAGAGAGAGAGAGAGAGAGAGAGAGAGAGTTATTTTTTTACGATAATTGACATAAGATATAAAAAGCAAAATAATCGTAACATCACTCAATTTGTATTCATAGATATTAAATGTTACGAAGTGATATATTTTTTGTGTATTTTATTTATTTATTTTTCTTGTTAGGTATGAGAGGAATTGATGGTGATGGTGGTGGTGGTGATGGTGATAGTGATGGTGGTGGTGATAATGGTGATTCATCATGTAATATTGTTACGAGTCACTATCTTGAGGGCAATGAGAGAGAGAGAGAGAGAGAGAGAGAGAGAGAGAGAGAGAGAGAGAGAGAGAGAGAGAGAGAGAGAGAGAGAGAGAGAGAGAGACGGAAGATGATAAAGATTGTGGTGAGGATGGTGGTGTGAGATTACAGCCACCACCACCATCACCACTACTACTACCACCACCACTACCACCACCATCATTGTGGCGCGCCCAACCACTGCTTCGCTCCACCTGTAACCCCCCTTCCCCCTCTTCTCTCCTCCTCCTCCTCCTCCTCCTCCTCCTCCTCTTCCTCCAAACACGCGCTCCCCCAACCAGCCGCCGTCAACACCACCACAGTCTCTCGCTGACATTGGTGGTGAAGGTGGTGGAGTGGTGGTGATGGTGGTGGTGGTGGTGGTGAAGGAGATAGTGAATTGCAGTCCTCTTATCACAGCTGTTGGTGGTGATGGTGGTGGTGGTGTTGTATTGTGGTGTTGACAGTGATGTTGGTGTGATTGTAGTGATGTTATGTGGTGTGGTGATGAGGGTGGTGGTAGTGGTGACGTATGGTATTGTGGTGATGGTGGTGATGGTGATGCACAAAACACATACATTATCACCACCATAGATGAAAATGATGGTGATGATTTCTAAAGGACTTGAAAATGGTGATGTGGAGATGATAATGATAATGACAGGGGTGTTGATGATGATAATGATGATGATGGTGATGACAGTCATGAAGATTAAAATAATAATAGCAATAATAATAATAACAGTAATGGTGATGTGATAGTGATGATCAGGAAGTGATGATAGTGCTTCACATATCTTGTCACCATCACCACCACCATCACCATCATCACTATTATCATCACCATCATCACTATTATCATCACCATCATCATAAGGAACTGCTACATTGTAAGGAATAGTGATCCACGTAAAGAAGAGGAAGAGGAGGAGGAGGAGGAGGAGGAGGAGGAGGAGGAATAGGAAGAAGGGATGAGTTTATGTAATAAGATAATGATGATAATTAGAAGAAGAAGAAGAAAGGAAGAGAGAGAATGTAGAGTCAAGAAACTGAAGGAGGGAGAGAGAGAGAGAGAGAGAGAGAGAGAGAGAGAGAGAGAGAGAGAGAGAGAGAGAGAGAGAGAGAATTATTGCATTTAACTTGCATTATATTGCATTAATTAATTCATTCATTTTTTCGTCAGTATAAGATTGAATGAGAGAGAGAGAGAGAGAGAGAGAGAGAGAGAGAGAGAGAGAGAGAGAGAGAGAGAGAGAGAGAGAGAGAGAGATGTGATGGTAGTGCTGTTGAGAGAGTGAGCGAGTGAAAGTGAATGTTGAAAGGAATGCCCAGGGCTCAAAAACTCTCTCTCTCTCTCTCTCTCTCTCTCTCTCTCTCTCTCTCAGGTGACCGCGCCACAACAAGCTTTGAGTCATGTGTGTGCGTGTGTGCGTGCAACAGGGAGAGGGAGGGAAGGGAGAGTGAGAGGGAGAGCGCAAGGCGAGGGCAGAGAGGCATCCGTGGCTGCTCTGTCATGGCAGTTGTCTCAGTGACCTTCAACTTCCAACCCGCGCCAGTTCGAAACCCTTGGACCGCCACGCCTCCCACGCCTCCTGCAGGTGGATGCATCATTTAGCTACCCGGCCTGCTTATTCCGCCTCTGTACCACCTGTAGGAGACGCAGCAGAAGAAAAAATATAGACACCCATAAACACTGAAAAATATGACATGAGGAAAAGCAAAATTTGAAAATGAAGGAAGGAAGAGGTGTTGGGAGAGGAGGAAGAGAAGGAGGATGAAGTGCTGGTGTCTTGGGAGAGTGAAGAGGAAGGACAGAGGTCGGGAGGAGAGCAGGAGGAGGTGGAGGAGGAGGAGGAGGAGGAAGAACACCAGGGAAACCAGACGGGCCACAGCTAACCTCCTTGCGGGGCCTCACTCCTTCTTCCCGCCACTTCCATGCTTCCTGTAAGTTATGCTACGTAAGGGGGTATGGGGCGCTGTGGGGGGTGTAGAGGGTGTAGACGGGGAGTAGAGGAGTAGGGGGCTTGGGGGGGAGGCAGATGCTGGTAGGTCCATTGGTGGGTAATGTTTGACCTGTGATGGTGGTGATGGTGGTAGAGGGTAGATGTAGATAATGGTAGAAATAAATGGTAGGATGGTAGATAGTGAATGACAGTTAGGTGGTGAGGGGAGATGAAGGGGAGAGAGGGTAGAGACGCGCCTAGAAACACACACACACACACACACACACACACACACAAGCCTATCTAACCCCAATAAATCCTTCTCACTTCAAGGACACGAGTATAGATGGGGGGTGCTCCTGCCCTAAGAAAAACCCTGATGGTGATGCTGATAGTGATGATAGTGA
Organism: Scylla paramamosain; assembly: GCF_035594125.1. Lineage (NCBI taxonomy): Eukaryota > Metazoa > Arthropoda > Malacostraca > Decapoda > Portunidae > Scylla > Scylla paramamosain. Next base: position 2,929,101 of record NC_087197.1, on the reverse strand, counting down.
TATACCACCACCATCACCACCATCACCACCCTGTCCTTGGTTAGGGGAATGTATAGCCTGTTATTTCGCTTATTTTTCTTCCCTCTCTCCCTCTCTCTCCCTCTCCTTCATTTCTTTTTGTCTAATAGTTTTTGTAAGTTTCCCAGGCCGCTGAACTCCCAACCTTCAGGGGCCGCGCAAGGGAAACTAGTACCCCACCTTAATACCCCTTTTTTCCCACTCTTCCCCTTCTTTTTTCCCCTTCCCCGTGTCCATCGGTCAGGGGTGGGCCTCGCCGCTTCCCCCGTGGCTGGCCGAGGGAGGGAGCGGCCCAGGCGGTTACCAAGAGGCAGTTTGTTTACATGTTCTTACTTTTCCCGCCAATTTCTCGCAGGGTCGAGTTTTGGCGCGCAATTGTTCGGCAGCGTGGCTTCGGCTTTAGCTCACAATATCGCTTACAATATTAAACTCCATCAAATCTTTACATCATTACAAGTTCATGATGTTTCCAAAAATACAATTATTATCTTTATTATGTTGTCCCAGTGGTGTTATAAGCGTTAAACAGGAAATATATGTTAGGAAGTCATTAAACATGATAAGAATAATGAATTGAAATCCCATAGAAAATTATAAATATCATCAATGTTTATTAGCAAGATAGGCATATAAAATAAAACAAAAAAATATATACATATAAAGAAATACGTGATGTGTCATTGGCGCTGAAATAACGAATCCTAATGAAATGCATATCATAAACATAATATAAAAATAAAAAAAAAAAAGAAAATACATTACCCCAGAATTTAACCATAGTACGTAAAATATAGATTACTGATACTAGAAACCATAAAACAAAACAATAATATTAATCTGAAGTCAAGGTTACTGAAGGGGAATCGGGCGCGAGAGGCCTGGCAGACGGGAGCCTCTTCGTAAAATTTTCTCTCCTGGAAATAGGTAAATAATAAAGGAAGAGAGGCGAGAAATGGCAGAGAGAGAGAGAGAGAGAGAGAGAGAGAGAGAGAGAGAGAGAGAGAGAGAGAGAGAGAGAGAGAGAGAGAGAGAGAGAGATGCGGTCACAGTGAAAGACAGTCACGAAATATTAGATTCTTAACCACACACACACACACACACACACACACGGTGGCTCAGTTGAAAGTATCCTTGCCTGGTTCTCATTTAATCTCAGTTCGAATCATATTACCAAGAAGTTTTAGAGAGAGAGAGAGAGAGAGAGAGAGAGAGAGAGAGAGAGAGAGAGAGAGAGAGAGAGAGAGAGAGAGAGAGAGAGAGAGAGAGAGAGAGTCTTATCTATACATTTGTCACGAGAGTTGTCACGCCTCTCTCTCTCTCTCTCTCTCTCTCTCTCTCTCTCTCTCTCTCTCTCTCTCTCTCTCTCTCTCTCTAACAGTGTGATAGAAATGACCTTGAATTGTGAATATGAAGGTCTCCTCTTCCTCCTCCTCTTCCTCCTCTTCTTCCTCTTCCTCTTCTTCTTCTTCTTCTTCTTCTTCTTCTTCTTCTTCTTCTTCTTCTTCTTCTTCTTCTTCACATTTCTTCGAACTCATGTTTCTTTCACCAACTGTCTTCCTCCTTCTCCTCCTCCTCCTCCTCCTCCTCCTCCTCCTCCTCCTCTTCCTCCTCGTCATCATCATCACCATTACATCAGTCTCCTTCCTCTTATGTCTTCCATTTATCTTTGTCTGTCTGTCTTCCTTCTTCTTCTTCTTCTTCTTCTTCTTCTTCTTCTTCTTCTTCTTCTTCTTCTTTTTCCTTTGTTGTTGTTGTTGTTGTTGTTGTTGTTGTTCATGATCTTTTACTCCTCCTCCTCCTACTCCTCCCATGTTTTTTTTTCTTCTTTTGTTCCTCCTTTTCTCTTTTTTCTTCTTTTCTTGTTCTTCTTGTTATTCTTGTTCTTTTTTATCGTCTTCTTCCACCTCCTCCTTCCTCTTTTTTCTCTCCTCCTCGCCCTTTTCCATTCCTCCTTCTGTTTTTTTTCTCCATTTCCCACCCCATTCTCCTCTTCCTCCTTCTTCTTCCTCTCTCCTCCTTCCTCCTCCTTCGTTATCTCCCCTTCCTCCTCTTATTCTTATTATTCTTCCTCTCCTTCGTTCCTCTCCTCTTCCTCCTCCTCCATTACCACCACCACCTCTCAATCACCCCCCACACTCCTACAGGAGATTCTGGGCGTGGTGTGCGAGGGCGGGCGGGTGTGGGCGCCCCTCACGCCCATCACCACCTTCAGGGACGTGGCGGCCTGCGTCAGGGACCCCGGGGACCCCCTGCCCTCCATCTTGGAACACTCGCCCTTAGGAGGTGTGTGTGTGTGTGTGTGTGTGTGTGTGTGTGTGTGTGTGTGTGGAGAATCTTTATTTATTGTTATGTTTTTTTTGTTTGTTGTTGATGTTGTTGTTGTTATTATTATTATTATTATTATTATTATTATTATTATTATCATTATTATTATTATTAGCTTTGTGGCGTTTGAAATGTGTTTGTTTGTTTGTTTGCTTTTCGTGTGTGTGTGTGTGTGTGTGTGTGTGTGTGTGTGTGTGTGTGTGTGTGTGTGTGACCCTTCAGATCTTCACTTAACCTCTTCTCCACCCCCAAAACCACCAACACACCCTCCTATCTCCCACCCCTTATAACACCCCAGCCTCACCCCAGCTATCTCGTCTTTCTCACCCCAAACACACACACACACCCCAGCACACCTAACCTAACCCAACCCCCATGACATACCACGTACCCTATAAACACCCACTGCTCTCCCCTTATCCTCCCCAAACACCCACACACGCCCCACACACACCCCAAACACACCCCACACGCACACCCCAGACACACACCCCCAGACACACACCCCACACACACCCCAGACACACACCCAGACACACACCCCAGACACACCCCAGACACACACCCCAGCTAACCCAAACCACTCTTCCCCTCTTTCCCTTCCCGTCCTTTAATCCTCCGTCTGCGTCTCCCTCAACAGTCCGGGTGGTTGGTCACTGGGAGAGGCCCCTGGAGCTTCTAAGACTATGGGCGGGTCTGCGGGGGGAGATCTCCTACCACGCCCATCCCTCCTGCGCCCTCGCCTCCCCCAGCCCCTCCTCGGACGAAGACGGGGGTGGGGGGGATCAACCCATGGGAGTTATATGAACTGAAGGATGAACTGAAAGGTATGGGACGCCGCCACCCCCTGGACCCCCCGCGCTACCCCCCAGTGGTGCCCCCCGCCCCCCCAGGCCGCCTAGATGACAGTGACGAGCTGGTGGTGGTGAGCAGCGACGAGTGTGACGCGTCGTTCACCTCTCATCACTATCACTCACCGTCCGCCTCCCCCAGACGCTCTCCCCATTTTAAATCTAACCCGTTCCCCCGTGGCCGGCCCCTCACCGCCTCCCTTCCCCTGCCCCCTGCCCCTCCAAGACCCCAGGGGAGAGAGGACCCCCACAGTGTGCATAGAAAACGGGTACCTCGGTCACAGCACGCGAAAGAGAACGGAGTTTTTAAGGGGGGCTTTCCTATTTCTCCCCAAACTCATAGACGTTTCCCCCAGCCTCCCCCAGTGGTATCTCAGGGTCTGAAAAGCTCCCAGGTGCACAAGCAGACACTCAAAGCCCCCCAGGTGCAAACACAAAGCGCGAAGACCCCAGGAACAGCCTCACACGGCCCCCAGAACACAAAACCTCCCCCAGCTTTATCACCCCAGGAGAGTCTAAGCCCCATTATGAGCAGAAAGCAAAAATTTACCCCAGCAGAATATCGCCAGGCAGCAGGAAGGACTGGACACAAAACCCCAGCAAGTCCCCGGCGGAAACCCCAGGCCACAGCCCCCCAGCACCCCAGGAAGACCCCTGGAGCCACTACGTCACCTGGGGGCATGAAACCAGGGGGAACCAGCCCTCGCAACCCCCCAGTGAGAAGCCAAAGGACTCCAGTAGCAAGGGGAAGGCTGGGGAGGTGAAGGGTGCTGGGGAGAGGAAGGGGAGGACTAGCAGGAGGTCAGCAGCCCCCAGGAGGTCCTACTCAGACCCCTTGTATGAGTATCTGAAGGAAGACCCCAGGCTGGCTCCCCTTCGTCGCCCCCCCAGGAGACGCCGCCACTCA
>NC_087197.1:2912500-2915000 GCF_035594125.1 Scylla paramamosain | reverse complement strand
TAAAACTGTGGGAAGAGGAAAAGGGGTTAAGGAGGAGGAGGGGGAGGAGGAGGAGGAGGAGGAGGAGGAGGAGGAGGAGGAATGTGGTTTGACAACTTCTGTTTGCTTTTTGTTTTCTTTCTTTTCATCTTTCCAGCGTCTCCTATGTCTCTCTCTCTCTCTCTCTCTCTCTCTCTCTCTCTCTCTCTCTCTCTCTCTCTCTCTCTCTCTCTCTCTCTCTCTCTCTCTCTCTCTTTCTGTCCCTGAAAAATCAAATTGTCAAGAGAGAGAGAGAGAGAGAGAGAGAGAGAGAGAGAGAGAGAGAGAGAGAAGAGAGAGAGCGCCCCTGGGGTACTCTACGCCTGGCAGGGGAGTTAATATTACCTACCTGGGGGAAGGAGGGACGGCAGGATGCTGGGGGCGGAGTGGGAGAGGGGGAGGAGGAGTAGGAGGAGGAGGAGGAGGAGGAGGAGGAGGAGGAGGCGGAGAGGGGGACGTAACCGCATTGTTTTGGGGGAGTTACGTTAGGTTAGGTTAAGAGAGAGAGAGAGAGAGAGAGAGAGAGAGAGAGAGAGAGAGAGAGAGAGAGAGAGAGAGAGAGAAAGAGGTAATCATATTTTACTTTCTTCCTTTTCAGTTTCTTCTTTTTCTAACTACTTAATAGAGATAGTCACAATGTTTCAAGTGTGTGATAACGAGGGCATTAACAACCCTGCAATGACTGACCGAGCTGAACCACTCGTGACAATGGCCATACGATTCCCAGGCAAGCGGTTATGATCAGACGAAGCCAAACAATTTTTTCTTTAATAGAGTTGTCAACATTTGAATCTCTAGGCATAGGTAAACACGGTATACACAAAATACGTAACTATCTGGCCTTAACTCACAAACCTAACCTAATTTACTTCACTCCTATATATTTTACGTTTTATATCATATTAAACTAACTTTTTTCTATTTCCGCCTTCCCCAGCACCCTCTATGTCTGATTCTCCCGCTGTTTCTCCCGCTGCCTGTTGTTCCCTAGGTCTCGCTGCTGTTGCCTCTTATTCAGCATCTGTAGTGGGGGTTAGACACACAGACAGCCTCGCCAGGGTCACTAGGGCTATTGCTGTGTTCCTTCCTTTGTGTTCCTTTCTTTGTTTTCGTTTTGTATTTCTCCTACTATTGCTCTTTCTTATTTTTCTACTCTTCGTTTCGTCTTTTTTCCTTTTCTTTTATCTGTTCGTTCTTTCCTCCTTCCTTCCTACTTTCCTTCCTACTTTCCTTCCCTTCCTTCCTTCCTTCCTTCCTTCTTTCCGTCCTTATTTCCTTCCTTACTGCCTTCATTCCTTCTTTCCTTCCTTACTTAATCACTCCTCCTCCTCCTCCTCCTCCAGGTCCTCATCTTTCTTCCACCGTGTCATAAACATCTTGAACTGTCTTGAGTCACGGTACTGTTGATTAATTTAAAACACATCTTGACAAACACCTGGAAACTAATCCCCGGGTGTCCTTCGTTACTTATTTAATTACTTGCTTACTTAATCATTTATTTGCTTATCTACTTAGTCCTCCTCCTCCTCTTCCTCCTCCTCTACGTTCATCGACACTACCTCATCTGGCGGGGGAATATTTCACTAAGGAAGAGGTGTAAATATGTAGCAAAGGAGGTGAATTGGATTGAAGATCTTGGTGATGGCTTGTTCCTCTCCGACTTCCTGCTAACCCCGTCACAGTGGTAAAGGGAATCAAGTCCTTGTCCTTATACATCCATTACTACAATCACCTAGTTAAATTGTACACTAGTAAGTCAAAGTTTTAAAGTACAGAAGGCGCCTCATCTGATGACACTAATGGGACTAGGTTGGGTTAGGTTAGGTTAGGTTTGGTTAGGTTAGGTTTGGTTAGGTTTGGTTAGGTTAGGTTAGGTTTGGTTAGGTTAGGTTAGGTTAGGTTTGGTTAGGTTTCGTTAGGTTAGGTTAGGTTAGGTTAGGTTTGGTTAGGTTAGGTTAGGTTTGGTTAGGTTAGGTTAGGTTAGGTTACGTTAGGTTAGATTAGGTTAGGTTAGGTTAGGTTTGGTTAGGTTAGGTTAGGTTAGGTTAGGTTAGGTTAGGTTAGATTTGGTTAGGTTAGGTTAGGTTTGGTTAGGTTAGGTTAGGTTAGGTTAGGTTAGGTTAGGTTAGGTTTCGTTTCGTTAGGTTAGGTTTGGTTAGGTTAGGTTAGGTTAGGTTAGGTTAGGTTAGATTTGGTTAGGTTAGGTTAGGTTTCGTTTCGTTAGGTTAGGTTTGGTTAGGTTAGGTTAGGTTAGGTTAGGTTAGGTTAGGTTAGATTTGGTTAGGTTAGGTTAGGTTAGGTTAGGTTAGGTTAGGTTAGGTTTCGTTTCGTTAGGTTAGGTTTGGTTAGGTTAGGTTAGGTTAGGTTAGGTTAGGTTTCTTTTCGTTAGGTTAGGTTAGGTTAGGTTTGGTTAGGTTAGGTTAGGTTTGGTTAGGTTAGGTTAGGTTAGGTTAGGTTAGGTTAGGTTTCGTTTCGTTAGGTT
>NC_087197.1:2902500-2907500 GCF_035594125.1 Scylla paramamosain | reverse complement strand
ATCCCGCCCTCCAGCTTGGCGCCCGCTGATGGTGATGGACTTTATGCTGCCGGTAATCACCCCCTCACCTGTGTAGGAACTTTCTCGTCGCACTTGCAACTGGGCGACAGGGAAGCTGAGACTGTTGTGAGCGTGGTGAAGGAGGTGAAGGGGGCGCTGCTTAGCTGGTACGATTCCATCGCTCTCGGAATCCTCCCCGAAGATTTTCCGGCTCAAATCCGACCGCTACGCAGGGAAGAACAGCACACCGGCAACAGCTCCATCAAGTACCCGACCGCCTCGCAGCCACCTCTATCTACGCCCACAGAAGTGATCAGCTGGCCTCATTCCTACGACCCAATGCCACAGCAGCGTGCGGGGCACGCTGCTGCTGTGATCAAGGCCTTTCCCAGCGTCTTCGAAGCAAAGGAAGGTTTACGTGCAATGGCTGGTGGATCCATGGCCATCGAGTTGACAGACGACGCCCTCTCACGTGCTCCAGTACAGGACCCAGTGGAGGAAGAGGATGCTGCTACTTCTGGTGACCTCGACCCTCTCCACTCAGCGGTCATCTCAGCGTTATCTGCCACCAATGAGGACGGCGTCCGCTTAGCACCACTCCAGGATCAGACTGTGGAAATGGTACGTGCCGCAGCAGCAAGAGACGGGGAGTACTGCTTGCTCAAGAACGTCATCATCGAGGGCTTCCCTGATCATTGCCACGACCTCGATCACCGCTTGCGTACGTACTGGCCGGCGCGCAGTCTGCTGGCCGTAGACGACGACCTGGTGGTTTACGGGCCGAGGCTTCTTATTCCTCACAGCCTCCGCCGAGAAACACTAGAGCGACTCCATGACAGTCATCAGGGGATGGAGCGCACTAAGCGACGGGCCCGACAAACGGTGTACTGGCCTGGTATGGACAGAGACGTTGAGAACGTCGTTTCTGGATGCTCACTATGCCGTCCACTCCTACCAAGCCAAGCCAACGAACCTCTCTGGCAGGACACGGACACACCCAGCAGGGTGTTTGAGTCAGTTTCTGCAGACTACTTCCACGCAGCAGGCCGTACATACCTCGTGTATGTAGATCGCTTGTCTGGGTGGCCTCACGTGTCTGCATGCTCACGTCCAGCATCGGCTGATCAGCTCGTTCGTGTCCTTCGGGGTGTGTTCGCCGACACGGGCGTGCCTGTTCTCCTGAGGACTGACGGTGGACCGCAGTTCACTTCTTCATCGGTACGGCGCTTCCTGGCTCGATGGGGGTGGAGCATCGTGTATCTTCACCTCATTATCCACGCTCCAATGGTCACGCCGAGGCAGCGGTCAAGTCCGTGAAGAAGCTGATCCTCACGACCACACAGCAGGGACACCTGGACGAGGATGCGTTCGCTCGCGGGTTGCTGGAACTGCGCAACACTCCGAGGGCGGAAGGGCGATCACCAGCACAAGTCCTCTTCGGTCATCCTATGAGGTCCTGTGTCCCGGCTCATCATCGCTCATACGCTCAGCAGTGGCAGCGCGCTGCTGATGAGTGCGACGCCAAGGCAGAGCGACTGAGGAAGAAAGCGAAACTTCGCCACGACGCGTCCGCCCGTACTCTTCCTCTCCTGCACCTCGGTGGCCACGTCGACGTTCAAGATCACACGACAGGCCTCTGGGATCGCCTGGGTGTCATCGTGGCTGTTGGGCGAAGGAGAGACTACCTCATCAAGATGGGCAGCGGTCGCGTGATGTGGCGTAATAGAAGACACCTACGCCCACACAGACCTCTTGCTCCCCTTCCCGTCGAGCAGCACACCGCTCATGGCGGTGCAGCGCTTCAGCATCAGGGTCACGAGGAACACCACCATCCCGGCAGCCCGGAGCATCAGGGTAACGGGGCACACCGTGGCCGTGAGCAACCAGAGCGTCGAAGCAGCCGACAGCGTAGGAGCCGAGACGACTGCAGGTGCGGTGGCACCGTAGCACCTACGATTAGTCGTACGTGTTCATTGTACGCTGTGTTTGTTTTGTGTATATGTACCGTGTTTTCTGTACTTCAATCATTGTAACTTTGTTTCATGTGTTACGGTAGCCATAACAAAGATAAGGAATCTTCCTTATGTCTCGGGGGAGGTGTGTGGTTGTTAGCTAGTTGTGTGAACGAGTGAATGAGCGAGACTTGTGCGAGGCATGAATACGTGTATGAGTGAACGAGCTAGGCTTCAGTCATACGTGTTAAGTGGAAGTGCGCGGCCTGGCGCCGGGAGATCACCTACCTCCAGCCTTCTGTTCACACCTTCTGTGAATAAACACCTGCACTGTTACCTGCGTTTCCTGTGCCCCTGCTGGTCAAGAGTCGAACAATTATCATCCTTATAGCGAAAGAAGAAGAGGAGGAAGTGGAAGAAGATGAAGAAGGAGAAGAAGAAGGAGGAGGAGGAGGAGGAGGAGGAGGAGGAGGAGGAGGAGGAGGAGGAATTAAGTTAGGAATAGCAAGGTGTTTCTTTTTTAGAGAGAGAGAGAGAGAGAGAGAGAGAGAGAGAGAGAGAGAGAGAGAGAGATGGCTGGTAAGTAGGTGGATTGAGCAAGGAGAGAGAGAGAGAGAGAGAGAGAGAGAGAGAGAGAGAGAGAGAGAGAGAGAGAGAGAGAGAGAGAGAGAGGGGAGTGAGAGTGAGAGAGTGGTAGAGAGAGAGGGAGAGGAGAGGGTATGTCTGGCATGGCTGGGAGAGAGAGAGAGAGAGAGAGAGAGAGAGAGAGAGAGAGAGAGAGAGAGAGAGAGAGAGAGAGAGAGAGAGAGAGTATTAGGTGGTTAGCCGAGGGTAGGTAGGCAGACAGGAAAGAGAGAGAGAGAGAGAGAGAGAGAGAGAGAGAGAGAGAGAGAGAGAGAGAGAGAGAGAGAGAGAGAGAGAGAGAGAGCCGGGCACTAACATCATCACCCTTGGCACTGCCCCAGCTAGGCACTCACACACTCTCTCTCTCTCTCTCTCTCTCTCTCTCTCTCTCTCTCTCTCTCTCTCTCACTCAGTCTCGCTTTAACCTTGTGCCCGCTCGGTGCCCGCTGCTCCCGCCTCTGTGCGTGTGTGTGCGCGCGCGGCTGTGTGTGTGTGTGTGTGTGTGTGTGTGTGTGTGTGTGTGTGTGTGTGTGTGTGTGTGTGTGTGTGTGTGTGTGTGTGAATTATTTAAGCGCGGTTTGTATGCGTGTGTCCGTGTTTACGAGAAAGAGAGAGAGAGAGAGAGAGAGAGAGAGAGAGAGAGAGAGAGAGAGAGAGAGAGAGAGAGAGAGAGAGAGAGAGAGAGAGAGAGAGAGATTCAGTGTGTCTGTTTCTGTCTTTCATTATTCTCTCTCTCTCTCTCTCTCTCTCTCTCTCTCTCTCTCTCTCTCTCTCTCTCTCTCTGTATGTGAGCGTTGTGAAAATAAAGAAAATCACTATTATCACAATTATCTTTATTTTTATTAGAGAAAAGAAAGAAAAAGAAAGAAAGAAAGAAAATGAGACAGCTTTAAAAGGAAGAGTTAAAACAAATGAAGTAAAGAAAGAAAGAAAGAAAGAAAGAAAGAAATAAAATGTGAGAGAGTGAGATAATAGCTATACAAGTGAGCAAGTGATAGAGAAAGTGAGCAAGAGAGATAAAGAGAGAGAGAAAAAAAAGTGAAAAATAGTGAGCGAATTAAAGAAAGAAAGAAAGAAAGAAAGAAAGGAAGGAAGAAGAAAAGAGACGAATAAAAAATAGAAGGAAAGAGTTGAATAAAGAAGAGGAAAACTGAAATAAACAAGAAGAAGAAGAAGAAGAGGAGGAGGGAAATACAGGAATAAGGAAGAAGAAGAAGAAGAAGAAGAGGAGGAGGAGGAGGAGGAAGGAAATACATAAATAAAGAAGAAAGGGAGAAGTGGTAGAAGAATAATATAATAATAAAAATGATAAAATAGAGAAGAAAAAGAGGAAATAACGAGTCTGTCAAAAATTTCCCTAGGCCTATCAGCAAATTTTATGAAAGAGGATTAAGAGGAATAAAAGATGATATTTAGGCCTATTTCAAGAAGTACAGATTTTTCCTAAAAGCCTAATTTATTTCAGGAGGCATAAAATATAAAAAGAAGAGGCCTAAAATTTTCAAGAGGACAAAAAATCAAGGTCTAAAAATTTTTCAAGAGGCCTAATTTTTTCAAGAGGACCAAAAATATAAAAAGGCCTATTTTTTTCAAGAGGACAAAAAATCAAGAGATCTGAAAATTTTGTAGAGCCTAAAATTTTCAAGAGGACAAAAAATATAGAGGCCTAAAATTTTCAAGAGGACCAAAAATATAAAAGAGGCCTAAAATTTTTCAAGAGGACCAAAAAGATCAAAAGGCCTATTTTTTTTAAAGAGGACAAAAAATTAAGAGGCCTAAAATTTTCAAGAGGCCTAAATTTTTCAAGAGGAGGAAAAATTCAAGAGGCCTAAATTAAAAAAAAAAGAAAACAACAACAAAATCATTATCAAATTGAAGAGGCCTATATAGAAGACAGCAAGAGGCGTAGTGGGAAGAAAGAGGAGGCCTATACAGATCTGAGGAGGCCTATCAAGAGGAGACATGCAGGAGGGAGGGGGGAGAGGTTATCTTCCCTACAGAGGCTGACCAACTGCACTACCTGTCACTCATGGCCTCTCCCTCTCTCTCTCCCTCCCCCTCCCCCTCTCCCTCCCCCTTCCACCTCTCCCCTCCCCCCAGGCCATCCCCCTCTCCCTCCCCCGTGCTCCTCTCCCCCTCCTCTCCCTCCTCCTCCTCCTCCTCCCCCTTCCATGACGCTCTCGCTCGTTCCTACTCCCCCATTCCTAAGCCTTGTCCGGTCCATTCCCATTCCAGCAAGGGTTCCAGCCCAAAGCACCAACTTTCTAGCCCAAATGACCAGTTTTCCAGCCCAACTTTGCCGTCTAGCCCAACTCGTTCCAGCCCGACCTCACCCAGTCAGATTTCCAGCCCAAGTCCCTTTTCTAGCCCAACCTTACCTTCCAGCCCAACACCACAGATTTCCAGTCCAAATAATCCCTTTTC
>NC_087197.1:2880000-2882500 GCF_035594125.1 Scylla paramamosain | reverse complement strand
AGAAGAGACGATTAATAAAAGGGAAGGAGAAAAACGTAATGAAAACACGAGAATTAGTGAAATTGCGAATGAGAATAAGGGAAAAACACAAATAAAAGAGGAAATAGAAAGAAAAGGAGAAACCAACAAGGAATTAAAGAGAAAACAGACGACAAATCATGAGAAACAGGACGAAACAAATGGAAAAACTAAAGAAAATGAAAAAATAAGTGAAATCACGAAAGGGAATCAGAGAGAAACACAAATAAACGAGGAAAAAGAGAGAAAGAAAGCGATAATTGACCAAAACCACGAAAAAACAAAGGGGAAAACGAAGGAAAATGAAAAAATAAGTGACAGAACGAAAGAAAACAGGAGGAAAAGAAGAGAAAAGAGGAAAATTGACAGAAATGAGGGATTAACGAAGGAGGGAAGAGGGATAAATGACAATAATAACAATATGAAACCTAAAATGGCGCTGGAAAAGACGAAAAACGGGAAACATGACAAAAAAACACTTAGCCAATCACGGGAGCGCGCGGAGAACAAGAGCCAATCAGCGTCGCCCACGTCACGGCTCCCCAAGGTACGCCAGCCAGTTAGGTGCTTTGTTTACCTTTTTCCGCGCCTCCCATTGGTCTAGAGGGGGAAATTTGAATGTTGGGTTTATAATGGGAATGTTTTTTTTTTTGTTGTTGTTTAATTGATTTTTCTTATTGGTTTATTGTTTTTTTCATTTTCTTGTTTTTGTTGTTTATTTTCTTGTTTTGTTGTTTTTCCTTGTTTTTCTATTTGATTTTTATTGATTTTTTTTCATTTTCTTTGTTTTTTTCTTGTTTTTCTTATTTTCTGTTTGTTTTTTTTGTTAATTTTCTTTTTATTTTTCTTGATTTTTTTTGTTGTTTTGATTTTTTCGGTTTTTGTTTTCGTTGAGTTTTCTTCGTTTTCTTGTTTTTCCCTTGTTTTTTCTTGATATTTTCTTTGTTTTCTTGTTTTTTCCTTGTTTTTATATATATTTTTCTTGTTTTCTTGTTTTTTCCTTTTTTTCCTTTATATTTTTTTGTTTTTTCTTGTTTTTTCTTGATATTTTTAGTTTTCTTGTTTTTTCCTTGTTTTTTATATTTTTTTCTTGTTTTCTTGTTTTTTCCTTGTTTTTTCTTGATATTTTTTGTTTTCTTGTTTTTTTCCTTATTTTTTCTTGATATTTTTTTGTTTTCTTGTTTTTTCCTTGTTTTTTTCCAGTTTTTATTTTTTTTATTATTTTTCTCTATTTTTTATTATTATTATTTTTCATTTATTTTTTTCTTTCCTTCCTATGTTGATTTTTCCTGATTATTTATTGATTTTTTTATTTTATTTCCTTGATTTTATTGTTTTTATTATTATTTAATTTGACCTTTTTATTGATTTTTTTTCTTTTTTCATTTTCCTGTTTCTTTATTTTTTTTATTTTCACCCTCGTTATTTTTTCTTCGTAATTTTTTTTTATTTCCTTATTTTTCTAATTTAGTCGTTTTTTTTCTTATAGTTCTGTGTTTTTTTTTCATTTGTTTTCTTAAATTTTCCACGTCTCCAAATATTTCTCATCAATTAATTTCTGTTTATCATTATTTTCCCTTATTTTTTTCATTTATTTTACTTTTCTTATTTTTTTTCGATTTTTCTTCATCTTCCCTCATTCGCATTTTTATATTTTTCTCTTAATTTTCCTTCATTATCCTCCATTCTTCATTATTTCTCATTTACGTTTCTGTTTTTCCTCATTTCTCGTGTTTTTTTCCTTTTCCTTTCATGTTTTTGTGGCATTTTCTGATTTTCTTGATATTTTTCACTTTCTCTTTCTCTATTTTCTCTAATTTCCTCGCTTTATTTTCTTTGATCTTTCTTCCTTTGTACTGAATTCTTTTGTACCCTTTGTCTCTCTCTCTCTCTCTCTCTCTCTCTCTCTCTCTCTCTCTCTCTCTCTCTCTCTCTCTCTCTCTCTCTCGGATGATGAACTTGGAATAGAACGCCATAATTACTTTCCCAAGAGAGAGAGAGAGAGAGAGAGAGAGAGAGAGAGAGAGAGAGAGAGAGAGAGAGAGAGAGAGAGATAGCGTACCTTTAAAGGGTGGGAAGCAATATATTTCGTCCAGTTTGAGAGAGAGAGAGAGAGAGAGAGAGAGAGAGAGAGAGAGAGAGAGAGAGAGAGAGAGAGAGAGAGAGAGAGAGAGAGAGAGAGAGAGAGAGAGAGAGAGAGAAAGAAATGAAGAAAGTTACGGAGAGAAAAGAGGAAGATAAGAGGTGAGTTAAGGAGGAGGAAGAGGAGGAGGAAGATGAGGAGGAGGAGGAGGAGGAGGACGAGGAGGAGGAGGAGGAGGAGGTAGCCCGAAGAAAGAAGATAAGAAGGGGCGGAGGAAGGTAAGAGAGAGAGAGAGAGAGAGAGAGAGAGAGAGAGAGAGAGAGAGAGAGAGAGAGAGAGAGAGAGAGAGAGAGAGGAATAATTTTCTGGGTATCTGGTTATAAGGAAAGACAATCTGTT
>NC_087197.1:2852500-2870000 GCF_035594125.1 Scylla paramamosain | reverse complement strand
TTTTTGTTGTTTTCCTTTCTTTCCTGTCATAACCAGCAAATTTATCGTATTTTACCTTATTTTTATTATTATCGCCATTATTTTCACTATTATCATCGTATTCTGACACCTTCCCTTCTGCTTCGCCTCCTACAGCTGTTGTCTGCCCTTCTTTCCCTTCCTTTCCTCTCATATCCTCAAATAATCCCATTTTCTCACTCATTCCAATCATTATCACCATTATTTTCACTATTATCACCATAGTCTAACACTCCCCTTCTGCTTTGCCTTCTGCAGCTGCCTGACGGGTGTGAGCTGACGGTCGGGGAGCTGAGAGACATGGCGAGCCGGCAGCAGCAGCAGATCGAGACCCAGCAGCAGCTCCTGGTGGCGCGGGAGCAGCGGCTCAAGTACCTGAAGCAGCAGGAGTCGCGCGCCGCAGCCGTGGCCGCCGAGGCTGAGAGGCTGAGGCGGCTGAAGGAGCGCGTGGAGCTGCAAGAGGCCAAGCTGCGGCGTCTGCGGGCACTGAGGGGCCAGGTGAGTTAAGCTAGGTTAAGTTAGGTTAGGTTAAGTTAGGTTAGGTTAGGGGCCTGGTGGGTTAGGTTAGGTTGGGGTGGGGGCCAGGTGGGTTAGGTCAGGTTGTGTTAGGAGGGTTGTCACTCTGCCACAAGGAACCGAAACACTTCTGGCCACACTTCTACATTCAAAAGGCTCAAGATGAAGTGACACTGTTCTGTAAGCGTGTTTTTATGGTTCTAGTGACAGATAAACAATATTTCTTCATTATTAACCGAAGAAACAGTCTTGAGAACCCGGCTACTTATCTCTGTGGCCTTTTAAAACAGTCATGATGAGAAAGAGCGTCTCAGCACACGGCCTAGGTATCCACAAGGCCGTGAGGAAGGAAGGGAAACAGCAGGAGACGAGCAGCCCAACTCGAGGCACCGCGTTCATCTTTATCGCCACTATTTGTTCCTATTTCTCCGTCATGCTAACACTTCCTCCTTGCTGTAGGCGTGCGGAGTGCCCCGGTGTACGTGTAGTTAAGGATTTCAGTTGCGCTTGGTTGTAGTGTTTTGTTTGTTGGTGTATCCGAGGACCATATTCTGAAACACGTCTACGCCGCATCTACACTACATTCAAAAGGCTGTATTTGAAGTGAGACGGATTTTTAAGGATGTTTTTTAAGGTTCGAGTGACAGATTAACACGATTTCTACATTATAAACATGAGAAGCGGCCTTAAGAACCCGGCTGATAATTTCTGTGGCCTTTAAAAACAGTCGTGATGAGAGAACAGTGTTTCTGAATAAGCACCTGAGTCTGTTTGCTTTGCGGCGCCGAGGCAGACCGTCGCCAGCCAGCCAGCGCCTCTCCGTGCCGCCGTGTTCCTGCCAGACAAGTCATATCAGTGCCCATGCCTTATTCTATAGATGATATTAGTGTATCGATTGTTCTGAGATCGTTGTTGCATTTTTAACAACTGTAGTAGGAAATATAGTGGTTTTCAGGGCTGTCTATGACAGTAGTGATGGAAGTTATTAGGATTTTCAGGGTTTTTTTCATAACTAGTGGCAGTTTAACAAGGCCAGTGATAACTTAGCATGATCTAGTGGAAGTTATCGTGATTGTAGTGACAGCTTAACAAGGGTAGTGACAGTTTAACAAGGCCAGTGACAGCTAAACAAGGCTAATGATAGTTTAAGGGTAATAATAGTTCAATAAGGCCAGTGATAGTTTAGTAAAGGTAGTAATAGTTTTTAACAAAGACAAGTAACAGTTTAACGAGGCCAGTGACAGCTTAACAAGGGTAGTAAGAGTTTAACAAGGCCATTGATAGTTTAACAAGACCAATGATAGTTTAACAAGGGTAGTAAGAGTTTATAACAAGGCCAGTTATAGTTCAACAAGGTTCTAGTTATCGTGATTCCAGTAACGGTTTAACAAGGCCAGTGACAGTTTAACAGCCTGTAATGACATCTGACAAGGCCTTCCACATGTTGACAGCTGCACAAGTTACACACACAGCCTGCGTCCCTTTGCATCATCTTCACTACGATCACCCTCACCCTTCACCCTTCTGTCACCCTAAGACCCACCACTGACATCTTTAGCACCCTCAGCACACCCTTCTATCACTTTCCGTCACCCTAGTCACCCTGATAACCCCTAGCATCGTCACTACATACTTCTCATCCTTTTCGTCACCCTAACTCAAATTACGTGTCGCAGCACCCTCACTACACCCTTTTTTCCACGCGTTTGCACCCTTCTATCTATTTCCACCAAAACTGTAGCAATATCCCACCCATTTCTACACTCCACCTATTCCACCCCCACACGACCTCCAGGATCAAGCAGGAACATTAATTACAGGTGGAGGCGACCAGACTTAACACAGCCTCGCTTACCACGGATCTGGACGCAATGAGGCAGCTGTTCAGTGAGAAGGAGAAGGAGCTGGTGGTGGCGGTGACGAAGGTGGAGGAACTGACGAGGCAGCTGGAGGAGTTGCGGCAAGGGCGTTCTCCTCTTAACCCAGGCGATCACCACCACAATGAACTGGATAAGCTGCGTAGAGAGTTGTTGGTGGGTGTTTTGTTTGTTTGTTTGTTTGTTTGTTTGTTTGTTGTTGTTGTTTTTTTAAATTTTTTTTTTTGTTAGGTGTTTTTAATTTTTTTTTTTTTTTGTCTTTTTATTTTTATTTATGGTTGTGTGTGTGTGTGTGTGTGTGTGTGTGTGTGTGTGTGTGTGTGTGTGTGTGTGTGTGTGTGTGTGTGTGTGTGTGTGTGTTCTGTTTATTTGTTTAGCACTTTATTTATTTATTTATTTATTTATTTATTTTATTTTTATTTTTTTGTGATTGGTAGTGGTGGTGCTGCTCTCTCTCTCTCTCTCTCTCTCTCTCTCTCTCTCTCTCTCTCTCTCTCTCTCTCTCTCTCTCTCTCTCTCTCTCTCTCTCTCTCTCTCTCTCTCTCTCTCTCTCTCTCTCTCCAACAGCCAATCATATTACCACTTATTATTCCTGCTACTAACTACTATATCTACAACCACCACCACCACCACCACCACCACCACCACTACTACTACTACTACTACTACTACTACTACTACTACTACTACTACTACTACTACTAGCTTAGAAATAAAAAAAATAGTGAAATACAGAAAAAATAATCAGATTGAGAGAGAGAGAGAGAGAGAGAGAGAGAGAGAGAGAGAGAGAGAGAGAGAGAGAGAGAATTGAAATCAGAATTGCAAATAATTGCATTAGAGCGAGATTAAAGCGAGAGATTATAAGATTTGCTCAACTTTCTTACATGTTTGTCTCTCTAATTAAAGATAGGGGGACTCTCTCTCTCTCTCTCTCTCTCTCTCTCTCTCTCTCTCTCTCTCTCTCTCTCTCTCTCTCTCTCTCTCTCTCTCTCTCTCTCTCTCTCTCTCTCTCTCTCTCTCTCTCTCTCTCTCTCTCTCTCTCTCTCTCTCTCTCTCTCTCTCCCTTCCTGATCCCCCTTTATCTCTTCCTCTTTAATCTCTCTCTCTCTCTCTCTCTCTCTCTCTCTCTCTCTCTCTCTCTCTCTCTCAATCACCCCCTTTTCCCCCCATATTTCTCCCTCCCCTTCCCTCCCCCCTCTCCCTACACCCTCATCTCCCAGGCCCTCTCACCCACCCACCAACACTCAGTCGCCACACACACACACACACACACACACACCTTCGGCGCCTTTGTCAGTAGAACCTCTCACTTTAACTATTATTCTCCCAAACACACCCAAATCACACCCAAACACTTGCAAACACACCCAAACACGCACAAAACACTTCCAAGCACATCCAAACACATCCAAACACATCCAAACATATCCAAACACACCCAATCACACCCAAACACTTGCAAACACACCCAAACACGCACAAAACACATCAAAACACATCCAAACATATCCAAACACACCCAAACACACCCAAAACACTTGCAAACACACCCAAAACACTTTCAAACGCACCCAAACATTCCCAAACACTCCCAAAACGCACCCAAACACACTCAAACACTCCTAAACACTCTCAAACACACGCCAAACACCCAAACACATCTAAACTCTCCCAAAACACACCCAAACACACTCAAACACTCCTAAACACACTCAAACACACGCCAAACACCCTAACACACCTAAACTCTCCCAAAACACACCCAAACACACTCAAACAGTCCCAGAACACACCAAAACACACCCATTCGCCTTTAACACACACCCTCCTTCTGCACCTCCGTCAGTACCGGAACAGCGTGAACAGGGAGGCGTCGGCGAGGGTGGCGGCGCAGCGGGAGACTCTGGCGGCGCGGCGGGAGGAGATCTCGCGGATAGACAAGCGAGTGTCGGAGCTACAACAGCGCCTGCACCGGAAGAGACTCCTGAACCAGCAATTAGCCTCCCAGATCACCGCGGCCACACAGGTATTCGCCGGGAGAGACTGGGAATGTGTGGGAGAGTGTGGTTGGGTCTGGGAGAGTTTGGGAGAGTTTGGGAGAGTGTGGGAGAGGCTAGGAGGGTTTGGGAGTGTGGGGAGAGGCTGGGAGGGTGTGGGAGAGGCTGGGAGGGTGTGGGAAGGTATGGAAGAGTGTAGAAGTCCTCTGGGTCATTTGCGAGGTTAGGAAAGACCCTGAAGGGACTTGGGAGAGGCTGAGTGTGTGTGTGTGTGTGTGTGTGTGTGTGTGTGTGTGTGTGTGTGTGTGTTGGGAGTGTACTGGGAGAGGCTGAAGTGTGTGTGTGTGTGTAAGTTAGGTTGGGTGTGGTGAGGTTGACTAGGAGAGAGAGAGAGAGAGAGAGAGAGAGAGAGAGAGAGAGAGAGAGAGAGAGAGAGAGAGAGAGAGAGAGAGAGAGAGAATCACTCCTTTGAAACAAAAGCACTCGTTACATTTAAGCCCTCCTCCTCCTCCTCCTCCTCCTCCTCCTCCTCCTCCTCCTCCTCCTCCTCCTCCTCCTTCTTCCTCACCTTCCCACTTCTACCTTCCCCCTCTCTTCTCCCCCTCTCCCCCTCCCCTTCCCCCCACAGGCCAAGCAGGCGCAGCTGAAGGCGGTGCAGCAGAAGGCGCTGAGGGAGGGCATACACTCCTCCTCTTCCGTGGACGACGCCCAGACGCCCGCGCATCTTAAGGTAAGGAAGAGAAGCAGGAGGAGGAGGAGGAGGAGGAAGGGAGGTAGGAGGAGAAGGAAGTGTTAGAGGAGGAGGAGGAAGGAAGGGAGGAAGGTAGGTAGAAGTATTAGGAAGGGAGGAAGGGAGGAAGGAAGGAGAAGTATTAGAGGAGGATGAAGAGAAGGGAGGAAGGGAAGAGGAGAAGGAAGCATTAGTACAGGAACAGCTGGTGGAGGAGGAAGGAAGGAAGGAAGGAAGGAAGGAAGGAAGGGAAAGGAGGGGAGATGGAAGAAAATTATGATTAACTATAAACATGAAATAATTGGAAGAAGAAGAAGAAGAAGAAGAAGAAGAAGAAGGAAGGAAGGTAGGGAGGGAAGGAGGTTAAGAAGTAGTAAATGAAAGGAGGAGGAAGAAGAAAGAGGAGAAAGAAAGAAAGAGAGGAAACGAGATAAATATAAGGAAAAATACTTAAAAGAAAAAGACTCATCACACACACACACACACACACACACACACACACACACACACACACACACACACACACACACACACACACACACCAGAGTAATCCATCACACAGCCTCACTCACTCACCCCCCAATATCACTGCCCCCACTCGCTGCCACACCTTCACCCACTCTCACAGATACCGAAGACTACTCTCACTCCCTCTCCCCCTCTCCCTCTCTCCCCCAGATACCACGCGGGGAGGACCTGGCGGAGTTTAGCCCCAATAAAAGCGACCCAAAATACCAAACACTTCCTTACAATACAAAATTCTCCGTGACTCAGAAAAACAGGGACTCCGATTCATGCCCTCCCACGCCCACCACGCCCACGCCCACCCACCCAGACCCGCCCCTAGCCCCCTCCACGACCCCCGCAGCCCCCACCACCACCACCACTACCCCAGGAGGAGGAGGAGGCGGCGTATTGATGACAACTGTGCATTCAATTCCTACTCATCCCCCACCGAGGAGTCTAGCACATGCCCTGCCCTCCCAGGTGCTGCCGCCCCCCTACTGTGACTCCCGCCCCCCGAAGCCCCCGCCCAATCCAGCCATGACCCCCAGGTAAGGCAGGTGGGGTTTTAATGGGTGTTTTGGTGCTTTTTTGATAATGTTCTTGTTCTTCGTTATTATTATTATTTATTATTATTATTATTATTATTATTATTATTATTATTATTATTATTATTATTATTATTTTTCTCTATCTTTTTTTATTTTCTTTTGTGTCGCTTTTCTTCTTCTTCTTCTTCTTCTTCTTCTTCTTCTTCTTCTTCACCTCCTCCTTCTCTTCGTTCTTCGTGCGGTTAAAAATAAATGTACGATTGATTTTAATATATAATTTCTCTCTCTCTCTCTCTCTCTCTCTCTCTCTCTCTCTCTCTCTCTCTCTCTCTCTCTCTCTCTCTCTCTCTCTCTCTCTCTCTCTCACAGGGTATTTGGTCCCGGCACGCAACACTTCACGCAACGCACGCAACCTCTGGGCGGCGCCGCGCTCACGCAAACCCAGGTGAGAGAGAGAGAGAGAGAGAGAGAGAGAGAGAGAGAGAGAGAGAGAGAGAGAGAGAGAGAGAGAGAGTGTATACGTGTGTAGGTTCTTATGCTAATCCATAACACACACACACACACACACACACACACACACACACACACACACACACACACACACACACACACACACACACACACACACACACACACACACACACACACAGTCATCTATTTTTACTTAAATCCTCCTCCTCCTCCTCCTCCTCCTCCTCCTCCTCCTCCTCCTCCTCCTCCTCCTCCTCCTTCGTCCTCTGTTACGTATACACGAAGTAAATAAAATAGAAATGAGAAAAAGGGAGATGAAGGAAGAGGAGGAGGAGAGAGAAGAAGAAGGAAGAGGAGGAGGAGGAGGAGGAGGAGGATTTAAGTTAGGATAAATGACTCTTTGTTGGTGTGTGTGTGTGTGTGTGTGTGTGTGTGTGTGTGTGTGTGTGTGTGTGTGTGTGTACACATATAATTCTCTCTATTTTTAGCAGATTGATTTCTTTTACTCATTTTGCAACACCCTGTAACAGTAACTCGTGGATCCCTGAGTAACATTTTGGCACACCCTGTATCCTGTACCAGCTTGAGTAATGTTTGTTGGTTGACACTGTTAACTGCTTTTTTTTTTTTTGAGACACCCTGTATGTAGATTTTGTTTATGGTATTAACTTTTTTTGACTCACACTGTATGCCACGCCGTACCATCTCCTTGGTCGCTTTTTGTAACACCCTGTAATTCGCTGAGTATTAATGCTGCTGTGACACCCTGTATGTTATGGTATTTTTTTTTGCAAGACCCTGTAGTTGGTAAGGATGTGTTTGTGCTACACCCTGTAATCTTTAAGTACTTTTTAATATACAATCTTAATTCACCAGTACATTTTTGTTACACCCTGTAATGGAAGGGTAATTTTTTTTCGTTTTGATACACCCTGTTAAGCCCTCCTGTAGTTTTTGTTACACACTGTAATAGATACGAGTTATTTTTTTCTGCTACTAGAGAATAAGTAACTATTTTTGGTACACCCTGTAACATCCTGATCATTATTTTTTGCTACACCCTGTATTGAATCAGTATGCAACTATTGATTGATTTTGCTACATCCTGTAATGCATCTAACAATAATTTTTGCCACACCCTGTAACAACCCTTTAATATTTTGCCACACCCTTTAACAACCCATTAATATTTTTGCCACACCCTGTAACAACCCTTTAATATTTTTGCCACACCCTGTAACAACCTATTAATATTTTTGCCACACCCTGTAACAATCCTGCTATGGTATGTTTTTTTTTATTTCTTTTTTTGCAACACACTGTAATGGGATTGGACTGAAATAACTCATTTTATTTTGCCTCACCCTGTAGAAAGGAAGGTTTGTTTGGACCTAACATTTTGCATCACCCTGTAATGCCATGACTAACACACTTCTTCCTCCTCCTCCTCCTCCTCCTCCTCCTGCTCCTCCTCCTCCACCCCCCACAGGAATCTCGTACCCTCCTCCCCCCACCCCCCTCTCCCTCTCCTTCGCTCAGGTAAGTGCGTGTGTGCGTGCGTTGTGTGTGTGTGTGTGTGTGTGTGTATGTGTGTGTACAGTGACTCATGCATCATTACCGCCATAATATCAACACACACACACACACACACACACACACACACACACACACGTCAGTAAATAAGCAAGTATATTTTAAAACATTATTATTTTCTGGCAACATTCCATTGAGAGAGAGAGAGAGAGAGAGAGAGAGAGAGAGAGAGAGAGAGAGAGAGAGAGAGAGAGAGAGAGAGAGAGAGAGAGAGAATATCCCTCCCTCATTTATTTTCCAAGTTTCCACACTTTTCCTTGTCTTTCCCCCTCCTCCTCCTCCTCCTCCTCTTCTTCTTCTTCTTCTTCTTCTTCTTACATCCATTTTTTTCTCCTCCTCTTCTTCTCACTTCCATCTTTTCTTTTTTCCTTCTTTCCTTCCTTCCTTCCCTTCTCACATTCCTCCTCCTCCTCCCTCCCGTTCTAGCATCACCTCTCCTCCTCCTCCCCCTCCCCCCGCCCAAGTATTAACCCCTCCCCCCTCCTTCAGAAGCTGAGTCCAGGTGTAACTTCGCAAAGCCGCGCCCTCCTCATCTCCTCCCAGGTAAGCCTCTCTCTCTCTCTCTCTCTCTCTCTCTCTCTCTCTCTCTCTCTCTCTCTCTCTCTCTCTCTCTCTCTCTCTCTCTCTCTCTCTCCTTTTCCTTTTTATTACTTTTCTTTTTTTTCATTATTTCTTTTTAATGATATTGTTACTTCTATTGTTTTTTTCCTTTGTGTTCTCCCTCCTTGTTCTTCTTTTCGTTATTGTTGTTGTTGTTCTCATTCTTGTTCTTCATCTTGCAAATAATTCAGATTTTCAGTTTAATCACAAAAATTAAAAGTTTAAAAGAACCATTACATTTTTAAACCTAAAGGAACGCACATACATACAAAAATAATGTTTTTATGTATGTATGTACGTACAACCCATGACTGTATTTGTATATGTGTGTGTACGTCTTAAATTATGTATACTTTATAATTTTCATTTTGTTTTACTCATATTTTTTTTTTATTTATTAATTTATTTGTGTATAAGTTAATTAAACAATGTAGGTTATTTTATTTATTTTAATCCACTGCTTGTATTTTCAGGACACAGAGAGAGGAGGCGAGGGAGGGGAAGAGGGGGTACGGGGGGTGAGGGAGGGGGCGCAGCAAGCCCTCCCTCCCCCCAAGCCCCCCGTGCCCTCCAAGCCCCTGCCACCTCCCCGCCAGAAAGGGGACCAGCTGGGGGGGAGCACCGACCCCCTCACCACCCCTGGCCCACCCCCTTCCCGCCCCTCCAGCCTGCAGACTCGCCCCCCACATGCCTACAGGTGAGAGAGAGAGAGAGAGAGAGAGAGAGAGAGAGAGAGAGAGAGAGAGAGAGAGAGGACAAAAATAAAGCAAATTGGATATTAGGATATTTTTATTAGTGTTAAAAGTAGAATTCCTGAAGTAATATTAAAGTTTATATTTGGCACTGATCAGACCTCATCTAGATTATCCTGTGCAGTTCTGGTCCCTCTTATTACTGGGATACAAGTCCACTAGAGTCAGTACAAAGGAGAAGAACTAAAGGGGTGCAGAGGACGAGGGGTGCTCCTTACAAGACTGAAGCTTTTAAATGTACATTCCCTATAGAGGCGTAGGTTGAGAGGGACCTGATGGAAGTCTTCAAGTGGCTTAGGGGTTGTAACAAGGGTGACGTCAGCAGCATCCTCAGGGTCAGCCAGGGCAGGACAAGAAATAATGGTTACTTGAAATATTTAGGTTCATGAAAGAGATGTGAAGGAATTGAATGTCAGACAGAGTGGTGGATGAATGGAATGGACTCAGTAATCAGGCTGTCAGTGCTGAGTCATTAGGGAGCCTTGAAAGATGATGCAGGTTTATGGATGGAGATGACAGGTGGAAACAGACAGGTGTGTTTGGTACAGGGACTGCTATGTGGTAGGCCTGATGGCTTCCTGCACCAACCCCTGTGTTCTCATCCACACTAATCTAATCCACGCACTGATCTGCCTCATCCACACACTTACCTGTCTAATCCACATCCTAATTACTTCATCCAGACACTAATCCACCTCATCCACACACAGGTACGCCAGCCAAAACGTCATCATGTCCACCTACACCCAAGCCGGAGGTGGAGGAAGTGGAGGAGGAGGAGACACGCCAGGAACACCAGAAGACGACTCCACCACCACCACCTCAAACAAGCCCAAATCCACCACCACCAACAACAACAATGTGGATGGATCGGAGAAAATCCACGTGTCCATCAACCGGCGGATCGAGATGCCGCCGGATTTCATGTTCCCGGAGGACGAGACTCCACCATCAGACCTGCTGGGGAGGCGGGTGGAGGAGATGGAGGCGGATGGTGGGGAGCGGGTGGTGGATAGCGTGGACAATGCCGCCCCACTCATCTCCCTCTCTGAGCTGCGGATAGAGGGCAGCAAGGATGAGGGTGAGGCGGAGCAGGGCGTGGAGGAGCGGGAGGATGCCACTGGACTGCTGCGGGAGGAGAACCGACAGCCAGATGGCGCCGACACCTCCACCTTACTGGCCAGCGAGGAGCTCCACCCAGGTAAGAGAGAGAGGGAGAGGAATGGGTTTTAAAGGGTCTGATTAAATTGAGAGAGAGAGAGAGAGAGAGAGAGAGAGAGAGAGAGAGAGAGAGAGAGAGAGAGAGAGAGAGAGAGAGAGAGAGAGAGAGAGAGAGAGAGAATCTAGTTTATGAAAAGCAGAAAAAAAGATAAAAAAACATTATTACTCTATTTTTACTGTTCAAAGAGAAAAGAATGTATTTATTTTATTTAGTTAAGAAAATGTGTATTATTATTATTACTTATTGATTTACTTTGATTTACATTGAGAAAAACACTAGTACCATTTATATCTCTATCAAATCACTACCATTATTTTTATCATCAAAGCAAAAAAATTGTATATTCTGAACCAAACCTGGAATTTTTAACTTAACATCTTCACCATTACAATTATTACCACCACCACCACCACCACCACCACTACTAACACCACCACACCACTGCAGATAACGAAGACAGCAACAGCAAGAACAAGAACGCAAGACAAAGCACCAGCACCAGCAGCACCACCACCACCACCACCAGCACCACCACCCTCTCCAACATCAACAACCTGAACAACAACACCACCAACAACAACACCGCCAACAACAACACCAGTGGAGGGGGTGTGGTGATGCGGCGCCTGAAGAAGGGAAACCTGAAGACTAAGAACAGTTCGAAGGTCCCTAGAAGAGTGAGTTTTGATCCTCTGGCGCTGCTCCTCGACGCGTCCTTGGAGGGGGAGCTGGAGTTGGTCAAGAGAACGGCCATGGAGGTCTCGAACCCCTCGGCTGCAAATGACGAGGGGATAACAGCCCTGCATAATGCCATCTGTGCCGGCCACCTCGAGATTGTAACCTTTTTGGTGACCTTTGGCTGTGATGTCAACGCGCAGGACTCCGATGGATGGTGAGAGAGTGTGTGTGTGTGTGTGTGTGTGTTTTTTTTTTTTTTTTTTTTTTTTTATGTAGGAAGGATACTGGCCAAGGGCAACAAAAATCTAATAAAAAAAAATGCCCACTGAAATGCCAGTCCCTAAAAGGGTCAAAGCAGTGGTCAAAAATTGGTGGATAAGTGTCTTGAAACCTCCCTCTTGAAGGAATTCAAGTCATAGGAAGGTGGAAATACAGAAGCAGGCAAGGAGTTCCAGAGTTTACCAGAGAAAGGGATGAATGATTGAGAATACTGGTTAACTCTTGCGTTAGAGAGGTGGACAGAATAGGAGTGAGAGAAAGAAGAAAGTCTTGTGCAGCGAGGCCGCGGAAGGAGGGGAGGCATGCAGTTAGCAAGATCAGAAGAGCAGTTAGCATGAAAATAGCGGTAGAAGACAGCAAGAGATGCAACATTGCGGCGGTGAGAGAGAGGCTGAAGACAGTCAGTTAGAGGAGAGGAGTTGATGAGACGAAAAGCTTTTGATTCCACCCTGTCTAGAACAGCAGTATGAGTGGAACCCCCCCAGACATGTGAAGCATACTCCATACATGGACGGATAAGGCCCTTGTACAGAGTTAGCAGCTGGGGGGGTGAGAAAACTGGCGGAGACGTCTCAGAACACCTAACTTCATAGAAGCTGTTTTAGCTAGAGATGAGATGTGAAGTTTCCAGTTCAGATTATAAGTAAAGGACAGACCGAGGATGTTCAGTGTAGAAGAGGGGGACAGTTGAATGTCATTGAAGAAGAGGGGATAGTTGTCTGGAAGATTGTGTCGAGTTGATAGATGGAGGAATTGAGTTTTTGAGGCATTGAACAATACCAAGTTTGCTCTGCCCCAATCAGAAATTTTAGAAAGATCAGAAGTCAGGCGTTCTGTGGCTTCCCTGCGTGATATGTTTACCTCCTGAAGGGTTGGACGTCTATGAAAAGACGTGGAAAAGTGCAGGGTGGTATCATCAGCATAGGAGTGGATAGGACAAGAAGTTTGGTTTAGAAGATCATTAATGAATAATAAGAAGAGAGTGGGTGACAGGACAGAACCCTGAGGAACACCACTGTTAATAGATTTAGGAGAAGAACAGTGACCGTCTACCACAGCAGCAATAGAACGGTCAGAAAGGAAACTTGAGATGAAGTTACAGAGAGAAGGATAGAAACCGTAGGAGGGTAGTTTGGAAATCAAAGCTTTGTGCCAGACTCTATCAAAGGCTTTTGATATGTCCAAGGCAACAGCAAAAGTTTCACCAAAGTCTCTAAAAGAGGATGACCAAGACTCAGTAAGGAAAGCCAGAAGATCACCAGTAGAGCGGCCTTGACGGAACCCATACTGGCGATCAGATAGAAGGTTGTGAAGTGATAGATGTTTAAGAATCTTCCTGTTGAGGATGGATTCAAAAACTTTAGATAAGCAGGAAATTAAAGCAATAGGACGGTAGTTTGAGGGATTAGAGCGGTCACCCTTTTTAGGAACAGGTTGAATGTAGGCAAACTTCCAGCAAGAAGGAAAGGTAGATGTTGACAGACAGAGCTGAAAGAGTTTGACTAGGCAAGGTGCAAGCACGGAGGCACAGTTTCGGAGAACAATAGGAGGGACCCCATCAGGTCCATAAGCCTTCCGAGGGTTTAGGCCAGCGAGGGCATGGAAAACATCATTACGAAGAATTTTAATACGAGGCATGAAGTAGTCAGAGGGTGGAGGAGAGGAGGAACAAGCCCAGAATCGTCCAAGGTAGAGTTTTTAGCAAAGGTTTGAGCAAAGAGTTCAGCTTTAGAAATAGATGTGATAGCAGTGGTGCCATCTGGTTGAAGTAGAGGAGGGAAAGAAGAAGAAGCAAAGTTATTGGAGATATTTTTGGCTAGATGCCAGAAATCACGAGGGGAGTTAGATCTTGAAAGGTTTTGACATTTTCTGTTAATGAAGGAGTTTTTGGCTAGTTGGAGAACAGACTTGGCATGGTTCCGGGCAGAAATATAAAGTGCATGAGATTCTGGTGAAGGAAGGCTTAAGTACCTTTTGTGGGCCACCTCT
This sequence comes from Scylla paramamosain, assembly GCF_035594125.1. Lineage (NCBI taxonomy): Eukaryota > Metazoa > Arthropoda > Malacostraca > Decapoda > Portunidae > Scylla > Scylla paramamosain. Next base: position 2,856,220 of record NC_087197.1, on the reverse strand, counting down.
CTATCATGTATAGCACGAGAACAAGCTGTGTTAAACCAAGGTTTAGAAGGTTTAGGACGAGAAAAAGAGTGAGGAATGTACGCCTCCATGCCAGACACTATCACCTCTGTTATGCGCTCAGCACATAAAGACGGGTCTCTGACACGGAAGCAGTAGTCATTCCAAGGAAAATCAGCAAAATACCGCCTCAGGTCCCCCCAACTAGCAGAGGCAAACGCCAGAGGCACCTTCGCTTAGGGGGATCCTGAGGAGGGATTGGAGTGATAGGACAAGATAAAGATATGAGATTGTGATCGGAGGAGCCCAACGGAGAAGAAAGGGTGACAGCATAAGCAGAAGGATTAGAGGTCAGGAAAAGGTCAAGAATGTTGGGCGTATCTCCAAGACGGTCAGGAATACGAGTAGGGTGTTGCACCAATTGCTCTAGGTCATGGAGGATAGCAAAGTTGAAGGCTAGTTCACCAGGATGGTCAGTGAAGGAGAGGAAAGCCAAAGCTGGTGGTGAACATTGAAGTCTCCAAGAATGGAGATTTCTGCAAAAGGGAAGAGGGTCAGAATGTGCTCCACTTTGGAAGTTAAGTAGTCAAAGAATTTCTTATAGTCAGAGGAGTTAGGAGAGAGGTATACAGCACAGATAAATTTAGTATGAGAATGACTCTGTAGTCGTAGCCAGATGGTGGAAAACTCGGAAGATTCAAGAGCGTGGGCACGAGAGCAGGTTAAGTCATTGCGCACATAAACGCAGCATCCAGCTTTGGATCGAAAATGAGGATAGAGAAAGTAGGAGGGAACAGAAAAGGGGCTACTGTCAGTTGCCTCAGACACCTGAGTTTCAGTGAGGAAAAGAAGATGAGGTTTAGAAGAGGAGAGGTGGTGTTCTACAGATTGAAAAATTAGATCTTAGACCGCGAATGTTGCAGAAGTTAATGAAGAAAAAGTTGAGGGGGTGTCAAGACACTTAGGGTCGTCGAAAGAAAGGCAGTCCGACCTGGGGACATTTATGGTCCCCTCCCCAGATGGGATGGTAAGAGATGGTGAGACAGAAATAGAATGGCTGGGATTAATAATGGGAGAGAGGTTGTGGTATGTAAACATGCTGAGAGAGAGAGAGAGAGAGAGAGAGAGAGAGAGAGAGAGAGAGAGAGAGAGAGAGAGAGAGAGAGAGAGAGAGAGAGAGAGAGAGAGAGAGAGAGAGAGAGAGAGAGAGTTAACCAGTATTCTCAATCTTTCATCCCTTTCTCTGGTAAACTCCTGAACTCCCTGCCTGCTTCTGTACCTCCCTCTTCCTGCGACTTGAACTCTTTCAGGAGGGAGGTTTCAAGACACTTATCATCCAATTTTTGATGATCATTTCAGACTTTAAGAGAGCAGCACCTCAGTGGGCCTTTTTTCCAATATTTTGTGTTACTGGTATCCCTCTTACATAAAAAAGAAAAAGACAAACAAAAGAAACACAAATTTTAACCCCCATCACCACCACCACAAGTCCTACATCAAATCTAAACACTCCTCCTCTCCTACAGGACTCCTCTGCACTGTGCGGCATCCTGCAACAATGTGGCCATGGTTCGGTTTCTGGTGGAGCATGGAGCCTGCATCCTGGCCACCACTCTATCCGACCACGAGACCCCGGCTGAGAAATGCGAGCAAGATGAGGAGGGCTACGATGGATGCTCCCAGTACCTCTATAGTGAGTCTTTTTCATCTACCCCTTGTCGTCCTATCCTCCTTGTCTTGTTTTCTTATTGTTCCCCTCATCATTTTCTCCTCTTCTTGTCCCCTTATGGTTTTATCTCTTTCTTTTATCTTTTTTTGTTGCTTGATTCTCTCTTCTTTTTTCTTTATTGCTTTTTCTTTCTCCTCTCCTGATTTTTTTTTCTCTTATGTTTATGTTTGTTGCTTTTTCTTTCTCCTTTTTTTCAGTCCTCTCCCTGTCTCTCTCTCTGTTTCTCCTCATCCTCCCAGTACTACCTCTTCCCTTTCTCCTCTTCTCTGCATATCCATCCTCTCCCTCTCTTCTTCCTCATCTGTTTGTCTATCCATCCTGACCTAACCATCTCACTCTGACCTCACCACACATCCCTTTCTAACCTTTCCAGACCTAACATAACCTATCCCAATCTAACCAAACCACACACACCACACCTAACTTTGCCTCACCACCATTCCAGGCGTGCAGGAGAAGCTGGGCATCATGAACGGGGGAGTGGTGTATGCAGTGTATGACTACGAGGGACAGGCCACTGATGAGCTCACCTTCGACTGTAGTGATGCCCTGACAGTGTTGCGGCGTGGCGATGAGTACGAGAGAGAGTGGTGGTGGGCGCAGCATGGCAACCTGCAGGGATATGTGCCGCGGAACCTCCTGGGGGTGAGTTTGGGGTGATTAGGGGTGGATGTTGGATGTTGGGGTGTGTGTGTCTGTCAAAGAAGCAAATAAACTTTAAAAAAATATACCTACTACTACTAATAATAATAACCCTTCCTTCTCTCCTTCCTTTGCAGTTATATCCTCGAGTTAAGAACCCTTTGAAGGACTCCTGAGAAAAACAGCTACTACTACTATGACTTCTGTGACCTGCCCATTGCTCTCTCCTCTCTACAATTTACCTGAGAAGAGAGAGAGAGAGGGGAAGAGAAAGAAGAGAGGATGATAAGAAAGAAGAGGAGGGATAGAGAGAGAGAGAGAGAGGTTAAAATAAACACAACAGAAGAGAAAGAAGAGAGAGGAGAGAAAGAAGAGGAAAAGAAGAAAGGATGGTGATGATACAAACACATACAAACATACATAAACACACACACTCCATCTTTTGCCATCACCACTTCATCCACTCACTCAATGGGAGAAAAAGACAGAGATAAAACAAAATTCTTATTATCAACACCATTTAATTGAAATAGACAAAAATAAACCAAATTTCCTACCTGATAACACCAACACCATCAACAACCATTATTCCTCATCAATAGAGAGAGAAAGAGAGTGAAAAAGCAAACTCTCAACACCATCAACACCAGTATTCTTTCATCAGTAGAGTGTGAGAGATAAAATAGCTTCTCAACACCGGTCAACGCCACTCACTGATCGATGCGGAAGAAAAAAGCAAATTCTTATATTCTCAACACCACTTTCCAAAACTCTCTCTTTTCACAGCCAGAGTGAGAAAATAAAGATAATTCTCTCAACACCACTTGCTCACCACCAGAGAGGGAAATAAAACAAAATATTGACACCACTATTAAGAGAAGAAAATGATAAAAAATAGTGAAGAAAATGATAATGCAAAATAATATCAACACCACCAACACCACTTCCTGTTATGTGAAAGGAAAATAAATGCAAAAATCATATCAACACCAAAATTCTTAAGCTAATTCTTTCAACACCAAACAAACAAACAAACCCAAGTCCTTTACATCACCACTACTCAACACCACTATTCCTTAACGAGAGAGAAATAAAAAAATAAATAAATAAAAGCAAAAAGAAGTAAAACAAAGACAATTCTCAACACAACATCACCAAAAACAAACCAAACAGACCCCAATCTTTCGTATCATCACCACTCAAACACCACACCAGCCAGTCCCAGTGCCTTAACTCAAACATATCCAAGTGTACATAGATAGAGAGAGAGAACGAGATAGAGATAGCAAATATATATGACAGATGTATATATATATGTATAAATATATATATATACACATTGTATCTGAACG
>NC_087197.1:2845000-2850000 GCF_035594125.1 Scylla paramamosain | reverse complement strand
GAGAGAGAGAGAGAGATCAGTAGTACCTGTCTTTATTTACTACTACCACTACTACTACTGTTACTACTGCTGGTGCTGCTACTACAAAACAAGATGGCGTCAGGAGTGGACAGCCTGATGACCCAGATAGGAACAGGAAAATGGAGCATCTTTCATTTCTTCGCCTTGTCCTACAGTAAGAGAGAGAGAGAGAGAGAGAGAGAGAGAGAGAGAGAGAGAGAGAGAGAGAGAGAGAGAGAGAGAGAGAGAATCCTTTACTTATATTCATTATTATACAGGTAACAAAATTTCTATAAGTAATCTTGCTAATTATCTTTCTACAGGTAGTTATTAATTGTCTTTTCAGGTAACACTTGACAATTATATATATAGATGTTGATTATATTCCTCCTCTGTCCACCTCCCTAATGCAAGAGTTAACCAGTGTTCTCAATCTTTCATCCCTTTCTCTGGTAAACTCCTGAACTCCCTGCCAGCTTCTGTGTTTTCCCCCAGCCTGTGATTCTAACTTCCTCTCACTCCTTCTCTGTCCACCTCCCTAATGCAAGAGTTAACCAGTGTTCTCAATCTTTCATCCCTTTCCCTGGTAAACTCTGGAACTCTCTATCTGCTTTCTACTTTCTCTCCTATTTCATCTACCTCATTAATGAAGGAGTTAATCAGTGATCTCAATCTTTCATCCCTTTCTCTGGTAAACTCTGGAACTCCCTGCCTGCTTCTGTAATTCCTCCTTCCTATGACTTGAACTCTTTCAGGGGGAGGTTTCAAGACACTTATCCTTCAGTTTTTGATGATAATTTCTAACTTTTTGGGGAACCGGTGCTTCAGTGGGCCTTTTCCTATATTTTCGTTGTCCTTAGCTGGTGCCCCTCTTACTTAAAAATAATGAATAAGTAAAATAAATAAAACTAATAAATCATATCAAGTTTTCTACGTTCATTTAAGAGCCACAGGTGATATAATTAATTCTCCTTCTGCAGGTAATATTCTCATCACACCTCACACCTTCGGCCGCCCCTTCCTGGCGCCCAAACTGGACTTCACCTGCATAAGTAGTGACTACAATGCTTCTACTACTACTGCTACTACTACTGCTACTACTGCCATGACTGCTGCTACTACTATTGCTGTTGACGCCTCCAACTTGACTGAAATGTAAGGAATGGTGATGGTTGTTGTTGTTGTTGTTGTTGTTGTTGTTGTTGTTGTTGATGTTGTTGTTTTTGTTGTTTTTCTGTATTTACTAGAATGAATAAATGAGTTAAAAAAGAAATATTGTATGGAATGAGAGAGAGAGAGAGAGAGAGAGAGAGAGAGAGAGAGAGAGAGAGAGAGAGAGAGAGAGAGAGAGAGAGAGAGAGAGAGAACTTTTACCCATGCAATATTATGAATTACACCAAGAAAAATTCACACACACACACACACACACACACACACACGTATAGACAGAAACACACAGAGACAGACAGACAGACAGACAGACAGACAGATAAGGAAAGACACACACAAACAACAACAACAAGCACCACCACCACCACCACCACCAACAACAACAACAACAACAACAACAATTTAGTGAGTACGTACGTATGTTTGTCGTGGTTGCAGTGACCGGTGTTACGAGAGTGACGGAGAGACGCCTTGCAGTGATTGGCTCTTCGACACCACCACCTACACCACTACCATGACTGCCGAGGTGAGAGAGAGAGAGAGAGAGAGAGAGAGAGAGAGAGAGAGAGAGAGAGAGAGGGGGTACTCACTCGTAAACACTTTTCATATTTAATTTCCTCTTACTTCCTCCTCCTCTTAAAGTGGTTCTCCTGTTAATAATGCAGACATCTTGCTAATCTGTCACTAGACCCATAAAAAAATCACCTTAAAAACGCGCTACTGTCCTCACTACTATTTTTCAAGGCCGCAGAGACGAATAGCCGGGTTGTCAAGACTACTACTCCTGTCAATAATGCGGAAACCTTGCCAATCTGCCACTAGAACCACAAAAACTGACAAAATACACAACTTCAACTAGAGCCTTTGGGAAATAGTGAAGATACAGCGCAGTAGTGTAGTGGAATACATTAAATTTTCTCTCTATCTCCTCACTCCTTACAGTTTACGCTTGTGTGTGGGCGGGAGCACCTACGGGCGGCTTACCACGGCGTGTACCAACTGGGGGTCCTCATTGGTACGCCCAGCAGCGGGTTCCTGGCTGACAAGTACGTGGGGTGGGGGGGAGGAAGGGGTTCAGTGGGGGGGCCGGCTGGAGTGTTAGGTTGGGATTGGAGTCCTGCAGGGTGGGTAAGATAAGGTTAATCTTCTTATTTATCTATTTATTTATTTACTGTTTTTTTATAAAGGTCTATTAGGGTGTTTAAGGGGTGTAAATAGGGGTGCTTAGGGGAGGGGGAGGGTGTAAATAGGGGGTGTAACGAGGGGGGGATAAGGTGTGTAATGATGGTTGTAGTAATAGTGGGCAAGGTGTTGATAATTGTAATGATGGTGAATAACTGGTGGTGATGGTGGTGGTGGTGGTGACGCAATACGATGACTTAATGGTGGTGATGGCGGTGGTGAGGTGGTGGTGATGGTGGTGGTGGGAAGACAAGATGACAGTAGCGTAGTAAGAATGGTGATGAGTCATAACGAAAACAGTGATGGTGATATTAGTGACAACCTATAACAATAATGAAAATAAATAATAATAATAACAATAATAACGCAGATAATAATAATAACGCAGATACTATTACTACTACTACTATTACTACTACTACTACTACTTCTACTACTACTACATACTGACAAAAACAACAACGATAATAACAGTAGTGATAATAACAATGATAACAACTACACACACACACACACACACACACACACACACACACACACACACTTAACACTGTACCTTATCGCCGTGTATTATAAGTAATTGTAGTAATCCTAAGTAATTAAGTAATTCAGAATCTCAGGAGCGCACGTCCACACACACCGCCGGCCAGACACGCACAGACACACGCACACACAGACACACGCGCACGCACACGCACAAATTTCCACATCTCGCTAGATTAGAGAGAGAGAGAGAGAGAGAGAGAGAGAGAGAGAGAGAGAGAGAGAGAGAGAGAGAGAGAGAGAGAGAGAGAGAGAGAGTTAACTAGCTTTGTGTGCAATTGGCTCGTTTGGTAGTTAGTATAGTTATAGTATTGGTTCTCTCCTGTAGCAGTAAAGAACTAGCCTGTGTGTGTGTGTGTGTGTGTGTGTGTGTGTGTGTGTGTGTGTGTGTGTTGAAATTATTGTTGTTTTTGGTATTGTTGTTCTTCATTTTCTTTATTCTCTTCGCCTCTTTCCTCGTCTTTCTCTTCCAACTTATTCTCTCATCATCATCTTCCTCCTCCTACTCCTTTTCACCACCACTACTACCACTACTACTACTACTACTACTACCACCACCACCACCACTCCCACTGTAAAAATAAAACATACAAACAAACTAAATAAATAAATAAATAGATCGAAAAAAATAATAAGTTGGATTCTGAAGTCAATTTCTCCTGTTAACAATAAGACAACACCAACCTGTCACTGGAACCTTAAAAAAACACCCTTAAAAAACCCATGCCACTTCACCACAAGTATTTCTCAAGCCCACAGAGATGACCAGCCTCGTTTTCAAGTCAGTTTCTCCTGTTAATAATAAAATCTGTCACTGGAACCATAAAAACACCCTTAAAAACTCATGCAGCTTCAACTCTTAAACCTTCGGAATATGGTGGAGGTCCGGATACTGAGTTGCAGAAGTGTTTATACAGTTCGTTGTGTCACAGATACGGACGGAAGCTGATGATAGCCCTGAGCAGCAGCGTGTACGTGGTCCTCGGGCTGGTGACGGCGTGGCTGCCCGGCATGGTGTCCATCTTGGTGCTTAGGTTCATCATGGGCCTGGCGCATGGGGTGATACTGCTGGTGACCTATATACTGGGTGTGTGTGTGTGTGTGTGTTTGTGTGTTGTGGGTGAGAGGTGAAGGAGAGTGGCAGATGGTTAATACTGTGTGCAAACTATCAATAACTTCTATTACAGGTCGTTTAACTATCACTGGCCTTGTTAAACTGTCCCTGGCCTTGTTAAACTGTCACTGGCATTGTTAAACTGTCACTGGCCTTGTTAAACTGTCCGTGGCCTTGTTAAACTGTCCCTGGCCTTGTTAAACTGTCCCTGGCCTTGTTAAACTGTCCCTGGCCTTGTTAAACTGTCCCTGGCCTTGTTAAACTGTCCCTGGCCTTGTTAAACTGTCACTGGCCTTGTTAAACTGTCACTGGCCTTGTTAAACTGTCACTGGCCTTGTCAAACTGTCACTGGCATTGTCAAACTGTCACTGGCCTTGTTAAACTGTCCCTGGCCTTGTTAAACTGTCACTGGCCTTGTTAAACTGTCACTGACCTTGTTAAACTGTCACTGGCCTTGTTAAACTGTCACTGGCCTTGTTAAACTGTCACTGGCCTTGTTAAACTGTCATTACCCTCGTCAAACTATCACTGGCACCTTGAAAACACCCATGAAAATCCTAATTACTCCAACTAGACCCTCTTTTAAAATCACTATCATTATCAAACGGTTATTAGCCTTGAACTATCACTAGCCTTGTTAAACTACCAGTGGTCTTGTTTAACTATAACCAGTGCTGTTCATCCATCACAAGCCTCCTTACAATAGCATTATAGACCATTAAAAACCCCAATAACTTCCTCTATTTATCTCCACCATTATTTAAACTACCGTAAAAAAATATCTTTCAAACTACTATTAGAACACCTTTGAAACTGCCTTTAAACTACTATTACTACTACTACTACTACTACTACACCTCCTTCTGTGCCTCCTGCTGCAGTGATTGAGGTTGCAGAGCCGCGGCGGAGGACACTGCTCGGCCTGACAGTGTATCTCATCTGGTGCGGCAGCGTGATGGCGTGGGGAGGCCTGGCGTACGGTTTGAGGGAA
>NC_087197.1:2840000-2842500 GCF_035594125.1 Scylla paramamosain | reverse complement strand
CTCTCTCTCTCTCTCTCTCTCTCTCTCTCTCTCTCTCTCTCTCTCTCTCTCAGGGGTCGTCACGCCCCTGGGCCGCCTCCGTGGTGTTCGGCAGCGTCTCCATCATCGCCGCCATCAGCACACGCCTTCTGCCGGAGACCAAGGGATGCGCACTGCCAGACACGGTGAAGCACAGCGAGACACACCACCACCACCACCACCACCACCAGAAGTCAGGAACACGCCCTCACCAGCCGAACCACCAGGAGGAGTCATTACCACTGTCAGGCTCCTAGTGGATGACGCCCCTAACACCACCACCACCACCACCACCACCAACACCACCAACAACAACAACAACAACAACAACAATAACACGATAATCCGAAGTCCTGGTGTGTTTTCCATTTTTCCAGAGATTTTCGTCCTTTTTTTTTTTTGTTCGGTTCGGTTAGGTCAAGTTCGGTTCGGTTCAGTTCGGTTCGGTTAGGTTAGGTTAGTTTAAGTTAGGTCTGTTTAAGTTCGGATAGGTTTCTAAGCGAGTGTATCCCTTCTACACCTCCGTCAGCGCCTTCAGGAGAAAAACACAGCCACACACAACACACACAGAGACACATACACCAAAACACACCCACAGAATCACACACCAACACCCCCCAAACGCATTAAAAACACCTTCTTCTGCACCTCCTACAGTAGCTACACCACACACACACGCACACACACACACACGTCACCCTAACACCTTCGTCTAGCAGAATTAGCACTATTTACACCCCAGGCAAGGTCGCATACACCCAATTACGCCCTTTCACTACACCCTCCCTTCGTCAGGAGCGCCACGCCCCAGCAGGAAGACGCCCACGCCCTCAGAAGATTGGGGGTGTTTGCGTGGGAAGAGGAAATGACGGTGGTGGTGGTGGTGATGGTGGTGGTGATGGTGGTGATGGTGGTGGTGGTGATGGTGGTGGTGATGGTGGTGATGGTGGTGGTATTTTTCTTTCTGTTGATGTATTCTCTCCTCTTATTTCTTTTCCTTCTTTCTTTCTTTCTTTCTTTCTTTCTTATTTGTTTTTTGTTTTGTTTTTGTTTTTGTTTTTTTCGTTAATTCTTTTCTTCTCTTTCCTCTTTTTCTTACTTTTTTTCAGTGTTCTTGTTCTTCTTTTTGATACTACTACTACTACTATTACTACTACTACTACTACTACTACTACTACTACTACTACTAACACCACTGATGATAACTATAATAAACGAACAAATAAACAAACAAATAAATACCTTTTCTCTTACACCTCCACAATAATAATAATAACAATAATAATAATAACAATAATAATAATAACAATAATAATAATAACAATAATAATAATAACAATAATAATAATAACAATAATAATAATAACAATAATAATAATAACAATAATAATAATAACAATAATAATAATAACAATAATAATAATAATAATAATAATAATAATAATAATAATAATAATAATAATAATAATAATAATAACAATAGCAACAAAACACGGATATTACATAAAACAATTGCAGAATATAAAATTAAACTCAATTAACGGAACTAGAGAGAGAGAGAGAGAGAAAGAGAGAGAGAGAGAATGTACAATAATCATCATCTCTTGTACAAAAGCACCAGAGCCAAACGGAAAGCCTCACTCCTCAGTCAGTCAGTATTGTGCCGTCACGAGGGGAGCGTGTGTATCGCGTCTCGTCCCGGGGGTGTATTAGCGTGCGTTCCAGCCTCCCTCGCCCTCCCCCCCCCGTGTGTTGGAGAGCTCTTTTCTCCCCCCAGGACTATTTTCAAAGGCCACGTGAATAGTTAATCAGGTTCTCTCGGGTCCTTTTTTGTCTTTAAGGCGCAGAATTCTTGTTAGACTATCGCTGAAGTCAAGAAAACCCCAATAACTTCCACTGCAGCCTGTTAAACTATCACTGGAGCCATGAAAACACCCTTGAGAACCCCAGTAACTTCCACTGCAGCCTGTTAAACTATCACTAGAACCATGAAAACACCCTTGAGAACCCCAGTAACTTCCACTGCAGCCTGTCAAACTATCACTAGAACCATGAAAACACCCTTGAGAACCCCAATAACTTCCACTGCAGCCTGTTAAACCATGAAAACACCCTTGAAAACCCCAATAACTTCCACTGCAGCCTGTCAAACTATCACTAGAACCATGAAAACACCCTTGAAAACCCCAATAACTTCCACTGCAGCCTGTTAAACCATGAAAACACCCTTGAGAACCCCAATAACTTCCACTGCAGCCTGTCAAACTATCACTAGAACCATGAAAACACCCTTGAGAACCCCAATAACTTCCACTGCAGCCTGTTAAACCATGAAAACACCCTTGAAAACCCCAATAACTTCCACTGCAGCCTGTTAAACTATCACTAGAACCATGAAAACACCCTTGAAAACCCCAATAACTTCCACTGCAGCCTGTTAAACTATCGCTAGAACCATGAAAACACCCTTGAAAACCCCAAT
>NC_087197.1:2827500-2832500 GCF_035594125.1 Scylla paramamosain | reverse complement strand
AACCAGCTCACCACGCTGGGGGGCGGCGCGCTGCGGGGGGCGGTGCGCCTGCGCTTCCTGCACCTGCACCACAACAATCTGATGGGCCTGCAGCAGGACGCCTTCGCCAACACCTCCGCGCTGCATCTGCTGGACCTGTCCTCCAACCTGCTGCAGGACGTGCCGCCCGGCGTGCTGTCCCCGCTGCGCAGCCTGCAAGTGCTCAGCCTGCGCCGCAACACCATCAGCCGCCTCAAGAAGCACTATCTGCGCGGCCTGCACGCCCTACACACGCTGGACCTGTCCCACAACCACCTGCAGGAGGTGTCCCCCGCCGCGCTGCAGGACCTGGCGGGCCTGCTGGACCTGGACCTCAGTGTGAACTACCTGCAGGTGCTGCACCCCCGCCTGCTGGGGGGCGCCGCAGGTCTGCAGCGCCTCAACGCCAGCCACAACTACATCACGGACCTGGGGGAGCGCAGCCTGCAGGCTGCCCCCAGCCTGCGCGTGCTGGACCTCACCAACAACTCCCTGACGGAGGTGGGGCAGGCCCTACGCGACCTGCCGCACCTGCAGGGCCTGTACCTGGCCGACAACTACCTGACGGCGCTGGCTAACCACACCTTCGCCGGCCTGCCCTCCCTCACCGTCCTGCGCCTGGACAACAACGGCATCCAGACATTCCAGGCCGCCACCTTCCGCGACCTGCCGGACCTGCTGACGCTGGACATGTCCCGCAACAACCTGGTGGAGCTGCCGCCCGACGCCTTCCGTTCCCTGCGCGCCGTGGAGGACCTGCGCCTCGCCCACAACCAGATCTCCATCGTCAAGGACTTCGCCTTCACCAACCTTCCCGGCCTGCTCACCCTGCAGCTGCAGGACAACCTCATCGCGGAGATCGGCGCCCATGCCTTCCACAGCCTGCCCGCCCTGCAGTTCCTCAACCTCAGCACCAACAGCCTGCCTGCAGTCCCCGAAGACGCTCTCGCGCGCCTGCCCGGCCTGCACGTGCTGGACCTGAGCGCCAACCTGCTGCGCACCATCAGCGACGTGAGCCTGCACCGCCTGCAGTGGCTCTCCGTGCTGCTGGTGAGGCCACACACACACACACACACACACACACACACACACACACACACACACACACACACACACACAGAGAGAGAGAGAGAGAGAGAGAGAGAGAGAGAGAGAGAGAGAGAGAGAGAGAGAGAGAGAGAGAGAGAGAGAGAGAGAGAGAGAGAGAGAGAGAGAAGCAAACCAAAATTCTCACCACAAGAACTAAGCCAAACCGTGCTCCTCCTCCTCCCCCTGCAGCTCCACCACAACACCCTCTGCCACCTCTCCGTCGGCGCCTTCAGCAGACAGCGGTCCCTGCGAGTGCTCACCCTTCAGGGCAACCACCTGCGGCGCCTCCATCTGCAGGCACTCGGCCCCGCCCTTTCCTCCCTCTCCCTGCTGGACATGAGTGGTGAGTGAGGGGGCTGGGAGGGGGAAAGGGGGAGGAGAGGGGTGGGAGATGGGAGATGGGTGAGGGGAGTGGGGTGGATGGTGGTGGGGTTGTTGTTGTTGTTGTTGTTGTTGTTGTTGTTGTTAATGTTGTTGTTATTGTTTTTATATTATTGTTGCTATTTTTACCATAATTATCATTTCTTTCCTCTTCTCTTCTTCTTGTGTTGTATTCTTGTTCTTGTTCCGCTTCTTCTTCCAACACCTTCTCTTTTACTCTTATTTCTTCCTCCTATTCCTCTTTTTTCCTCCTCCGCTTCCTCTTCCTCTCTCTTTTTTTTTATTATTCTTGCTCTTGTTCCTGTTCTTCCATTTCTCTTCCACCACCACTACCACCTCCTCCTCCTCCTCCTCCTCCTCCCTCCTCCTTCCCCTGCAGACAACCCGTTCCAGTGTGACTGCGAGCTGGTGTGGCTGAAGGAACACCTGGAGGAGGCGCCGCAGGGGGAGAGGGGGCCGCGCGCTCCCTTCCTGGGCGAGGCTTTGCGCAGTGTGCCTGTCTGCGCCGCGCCTCTCAAATACCAGGGGCGCCCCATCACGCAGGTAACTCACAAGGGCACTTAAGACACTTACAAACCACTTAAGGGAGTTTATAAAGGACCAGGTAACTTGTAAAGGTACTTAACACACTTAGAAACTATTTAAATTTAGAAGTGAGTTAGAATCTTGCTTTGTTTACTTATAAAACTCTCTCTCTCTCTCTCTCTCTCTCTCTCTCTCTCTCTCTCTCTCTCTCTCTCTCTCTCTCTCTCTCTCTCTCTCTCTCTCTCTCTCCAGGTCCCCGCCAGCGCCTTCCTGTGTGACGGAGATGAACTTGAGGAGGAGAAGAAGGAGGAGGAGGAGAAGGAGGCTTGTGAGGCTGGGAGGTACTTGCACCCTCTGCTGAATGAAGGTAAGGAGGAGGAGGAGGAGGAGGAGGAGGAGGAGGAGGAGGAGGAGGAGGAGGAGGAGGAGGAGGAGGAGGAGGAGAGAAGGAGGAGGAGGAGAACAATGAGTAAGAGGAGGAGGAGCGAAAGAAGGTGAAAAAAAAAAAAAAAGGCACATATTTAGATGAGTTCTCCTTAAGATTTTCATTTTCTAGTTAAGTAAAAGAAAACGATAATATCAATGGTAAACTAAAGTAATATAAAATTATTAGGAAATTTCAAATAAAGTTACCACAAAGCTCTCTGCAGAAAACAAATTTTACAACAGGAATTGCATAGGAATTTTAAATATATAGATAAAAATACTCAAACTTTGCGTAAATATGTAATAAAAAATAAGAAATAAGCCGTCGTGATGCTACTGATAAACATTAATATTATTTTGAAGGGTGAAATAACAAATAATTATAACAGACATCAATTAAATATGGACTCGTTAAAAGTCTGTATTGCATATCACAAGTTTGGCGAGTGAAATGATGCCATGGTAAACTTTGCCGAGTGAATGCAGAGGTGATGAAGACAAAGATACGCGGGCGATGCAGAAGTGAAGAAGTAGTAATTGATAACTGTAATAATTGACTTAGTGATAATAGTAAGCAATCGAATGAGAGAATAACGAATGAGAGAAAAGTAGAATGATGTTGAAATACTAAGAATAAACTAGAATAACCGCAAGAAATAGAATAACGACGATGGAAAAGTAAGAAAGAATAAAATAGAGAAGCAGAAGAATATAATAATGAAATAGTGAAAACAAGAGAATAAAATAAAATATAATAAAGAACATAATGAAAGAGAAAACGGGAGAAAAGAGAGAGAAAAAAAAGAACTATATATTTTATCGAAGTCTGTGTGAATGAACGAAAGAAGAATGAATGATAAAACAAGGCATAGTGAAATAGATAAAGAGAAGAGGAGGGACAGGAAAAAAAATGTGTTATCTGAAGTGTGTGTGTGTGTGTGTGTGTGTGTGTGTGTGTAACTGATAAAGTACAATAACAAATAAAAAAAACAACTAAAAAACAGATAATACATGATAAATAAGGAGTAATGAAACAGATAAATAAAGAGAAGAGAAGAGAGAGAGAAGAGAAAACAGTCTTCACCACGAATGATGAGAGAAACAGAAAAGAAAGATGATAACAGGAGGCACAGCAAGACACAATAATAATAAACAGAGGAAACTGTGAGAAAATAAGATGAAACACAATAACAGATGAACAAACATACGATAAATAAAGTAAACAGTGAAAAAAAATAAATAAACAACGAGAGAGAGAGAGAGAGAGAGAGAGAGAGAGAGAGAGAGAGAGAGAGAGAGAGAGAGAGAGAGAGAGAGAGAGAGAGAGAGAGCAGGTAATTAATCTCTTCACTTCTACAGGTAACCTATTTAACCTGACGGAGGGGATTGAGGGGGGCGGGGGGGCGGCCTTCCTGGACTACAACGACCCCATTCACCTGGACGCGCCCCCTCCTCTCTCCACCCCCACCACCCCGCCCCCCTCCATCGTGCCCCCGCCCCCACCGACCTCAACGTCTCCTGTAGTAGAGGCAGCAGCAGCAACAGCAGGAGCAGGGGTGGTCAGCCTCCCCCCGCCACGAAAACAGGTGTGTGTGTGTGTGTGTGTGTGTGTGTGTGTGTGTGTGTGTGTGTGTGTGTGTGTGTGTGTGTGTGTGTGTGTGTGTGCTGCTTCCCTACACACACACACACACACACACACACACGCACTCTCTTAGCTAATAGTAATAAGAATAACAGTGTGTGTGTGTGTGTGTGTGTGTGTGTGTGTGTGTGTGTGTGTGTGTGTGTGTGTGTGTGTGTCTCACTATCTCACCCCCTCCCTACCCCCCAGGGCGGGCTGCACACCACCCCAGGGGACACACCGACGATCTACGCTGGGGGGTCGTCAGGGGTCACCGCCGCGGACCCTCAGGAGAGCGGTGGGGGCCTCCTGTCTGGCCTGGCCCTGTCCTCCCTCCCCTCCCTGCCCTCCCTGCTGGAATCCGTGGTGGGTCTAGCTAACCTGGGGCTCAACGTGAACCTGGGGGGCGGGTTCCCTAGCCTGGGGGGGTTCGTGGGGCGACAGGACGGTGGGGGTGTGTCTGGGGGGGCGGTGTCTAAGCTGGGTACCCCCGGGGAGGGAAAACCCATGAGGGGGCCAGATGCCAATGACCCGGTGTGGGTTGACGGCCCCCCAGAGCCACACCCCTTCTTCCCCGCACCCCCAAGGCCCCTCGGTGGTGACCTAGTGGCTCCCGGCCCACTCAGCCCAGCAAGAGGGCCCGCCCCAGCCCCAGACGCCCCTGAGGGAGCTGCCGCCCCCCGCCCCGGCCTAGTGGTGTCCGTGGGCCGCCCCAATGTCTGGGGCACGCGTCCCTCCCGCCCCAAGGCTTCCCCCCGTCCCCTGCTCCCCCCAGTCATGCACCCCGGCCCAGGCCCCAGCTCAGGCACGCCCTTCCTCCCAGGGAGACCCCAGGGGGAGGGGAGTCACGTCCCCCAAGGACCTATAATACTGCACCAGGCCTCCCAGCACCCGCCTGCACCTCACCACCACCACCACCACCACCACCACCCCCAGCATC
>NC_087197.1:2817500-2822500 GCF_035594125.1 Scylla paramamosain | reverse complement strand
AGAGAGAGAGAGAGAGAGAGAGAGGCACACTTTTCAACAGGATGAGAATGAGAAACAAACAAAGAAAATGAGAAGGTTTATTAAAATCTAAACATTTATTGCCGCTGTTTAGAGAGAGAGAGAGAGAGAGAGAGAGAGAGAGAGAGAGAGAGAGAGAGAGAGAGAGAGAGAGAGAGAGAGAGAGATTGCAGAGATAATGAGATAAAAGATAATAACATCCATTATTTTGAGAGAGAGAGAGAGAGAGAGAGAGAGAGAGAGAGAGAGAGAGAGAGAGAGAGAGAGAGAGAGAGAGAGAGAGAGGTTAAGTATATGTTTGGAGTAGATGGGGAACACAAATGAAATACGATAATTATAGAAAGGATTAAAAAGAAAAGAAAATTGAAATAGAAGGATAATAAATGGAGAAAGAAAGATAAAAAAGAAAATAGAGAGAGAGAGAAAGAAAGAAAAATTACATGAAAAATTAAGCAAAAAAAAAAAAGTACAAGAATAAACTAAAGAAAAGGAAAAGAAAAAAATAAAAATAAACCAAAATAGAAAAAAAATAAGAAGAAAAGAAAAAAAAATAAGCAAAAACCAAAAATACAAAAGTCTCCCATAAAAAAAAAACAAAGAAAATGGATTACGAAGAAAACGCGTTACTGAACATCTTAGAAAACGAGGAAGTGGAACTGCGTATGGGAGTGTGTAGGAGCGTGAACTTCTCCTATAGGTACCACCAGGGTGAGTATGAGGGAGTGTGAGGGGGGAGGGGGGTATGAGGGGGCATGAGGGGGGATATGAGGGGGAGATGAGGCAACACAACCAAGTATAAGGCAAAAGTATTCTAAAGATATAACATGAAGGAAATTTAAGGTAATATAAAGACAGGTAAGGTGCTCAATTTCAGCCTTAATGAGCCACAACAGTATGAACCAGGACGAGAATGAACACAGGAACACAGGGGTTGGTGCAGGAAGCCATCAGGCCTACACGTGGCAGTTCCTGTACCAAACACACCTGTCTGTTGCCACCTGTAATCACCATCCATAAACTCGTGTCGTCTTTCAAGGCTCCCTAATGACTCAGCACTGACAGCCTGATTACTGAGTCCATTCCATTCATCCACCACTCTGTCTGACATTCAATTCCTTCATATCTCTTTCTTAAACGTAATTTTTTTTTTTCAAGCTTAAACGTATTATTTCTTGTCCTGTCCTTATTACTGACCCTGAGAGTTTTGTTTAAGTCCCCCCTGCTGTCCCCTGCACCACTGAGACACTCCACACACACTCTTGTTATAAACTGATATGTCTTTTTGTATACCTTCCTCACTATCTTCGTCTTCCTCCTCTTCTTCTTCCTGTTACTACACTTGTTCTTCCCTCCTTCCATTTGTGTACGTTATTTCATCCATATCCTCCTCCTTCTTCTCCATTACTTCCCTTCTTTCATTCTTTCCTTTTGATAATTTTGTTTATGATCTCTATTAACCCTTTCACTATTATGGCTGTCTTTAGGTAACACTGAAAGCCATGCAGGAGAATAATTTGCATGGGTATATGGAGAATAGAAAGAAGAGGTTTATTTTACATTTTCTATGCTACGAAACTAATTAATATGCTGTAGTATTTGTAGAACGCTAAGGGATTATGGGAAAAGAAATGGGTTCCACTTGAAGGGGTTACGACAGTAGAATGTATGGAGGTGCTGTCCCTCTAACTCCCCCTCTTGGCCCCCCCAGAGTGTATGGAGGTGCTGTCCCTCTAACCCCCCTCTTGTCCTCCCCCAGAGTATTGTGATGGCCGCATGGCGCTGCCCCTCATGCTGGCCACGCTGGTGCTGGGCTTCGTGACAGTGTTAGTGAACCTGGGCGTCATCATCAAGACTGTCAAGATACTGCGTCAGGGCCACGATAAGCCAGCGTTCTTCTTCATTGGTACGTGCAGCAGTGATAGTGGTGGTAGTGGTGAGCAAAGACGAGTAGTGATAGTACACGAGATATTCAATAATTAAAGAGAAAAAAAAAATCTGCACACACCTAAAAAAATAAAATAAAATAATAAAACAAAAATAAACACACAAAAGCGCGCGAAAGAGAAAACGTACCTGAACATAAACCAGCCACCAGAGAAAACGTAACATTCAAAGGCAAACCCATGCATTCTGACCACCGCCCTCTTTTTCTTTGTTTACTTCATCATCCTACCTTCTGTTCCTTCTACAGGTAACCTTGCACTTAGTGACTTTGTCGTGGGCCTGTTCGTGGTGACTGCCTTCCTGCTGCACGTCACCAATAAGAGTGACCTGTGGCGCCAGAACACTTGTATGCTGCAAATTGGTGAGATAGGCAAACTGATTGACTTAATGCATCATAGTTAATTTCTTACCATCACATTTATTTGTTTTGTTATTATCATATTTTCTTGGTGAGATTAGATAAGAGAGGGCTAAGTCACCAGAATATTGTATCTTTAATGTATCTTTCTTGTTGTATGTATGTATGTTGTTGTTGTTGTTGTTGTTGTTAAAGTTGTTTTCTTATTTTTCTTTCGTGTTTTTTTTTTCTTTTTGATTATTTTTTTTACTGTTGATTCATATTTTGCTATTTCAATCTTCTTATTTCATGTTTATTCATTATTTTTTTTAGCTTTCTCATTGTAATTTATATCATTATTATTATTATTATTATTATTATTATCATTATTATTATCATGTAGGTATTACTAATATTAAGACTCACACCATCACCACCACCAACACCACCACCATCACTATCCATACCACCACCACCACCACCACCACCACCACCAACAGGAGTGGCAGTGACGGCGTGCCAAGAGACTATTTTCACTATCGTACTCATATCCGTGGACAAGTACCTGTATATCTGCCACGGCCTGCACTATAGCACTATCATGACGCGGCGGAGGGTGTACGGGGCTCTCATAGTGTCATGGTGCCTGTCTCTGCTCATAGGTAAGTAGTAGTAGTAGTAGTAGTAGTAGTAGTAGTAGTAGTAGTAGTTTTCTTTCTCTCTCTCTCTCTCTCTCTCTCTCTCTCTCTACGAAATTCTAACCTTTTTAAACTATACCTATCTGTATGTCTATCTATCTATCATCTATCTATCTATTTATCTATTATCTATCTATCTACCTTTCTATTGACTTATGTATGTATGTATGTATGTATGTATGTATGTATGTATGTATGTATGTATTTATCTATCTATCATCCTACCTAGCATCCCATCTATGTATCTATCTATCACTCTACCTATCTATCTATCTATCTATCCACCCACCTAACCCTCTGTACTCATCTCTCTCTCTCTCTCTCTCTCTCTCTCTCCCCCACCCTCCAGGCTCCCTTCCCGCCATGGGCCTGCACGTCACCTGGGCAGAGGCTTGTAACAGGTGTGCCTTCGCCCAGGTAATCTCAACCAGCTTCGCCATCGTCTTCTTTGTCACCTCGGTAAGACTGGTAGTAGTAGTAGTAGTAGTAGTAGTAGTAGTAGTAGTAGTAGTAGTGGTAACAACAACAACAACAACGAAAGATTTCAACATAACCCCTCCTTTTAATCTTTATCTGTCACACACACACACACACACACACACACACTCTTCACCCAACACCCTCTCCTCCCACAGGTCGCCGTGCCCCTGGGAGTAGTGGTGGGCCTGTACAGCGTGCTCCTGGTTCTGGCCCTCAGGATGCAGAAGGCGCGGTACGGGGGATCCTACACAGCCAGCGAGGCAGCGAGAAGCACAAATTTCCGCTTATCCTTCATGTCATCTAGCAAAAAATCAAGGACTTCCACCCGTACCACCACCTCCACCTTCTCCACCTCCACCTCCTCCTCCTCCAAGTCTAAACGCAGGAAGGTCAGGAGGAGGGAGATGACGAGGCACAAGGAAGAGCTGGCGAGGCGTGATGCTGAGCGCCAGGGTGTGAAAGGGCGTGGTTGTGAGGGTACCATGCTGATCTCAGGGCCTGGCAGTGGAGTTCCCAATGGCTCTGGTGTCCCTGATGGTGTGGGAGAGGCCAAGGACGCTGCCTTTAAGTTTGGTAAGTTTGGTTCTGACGTGGTGACTGACGAGAAAAATGGAACTGCAGGAGAGGTGGACATGCAAAGGGATGCTGGCCCTGGGGAACGCCTGCCAATATCACTGAGGAAAGCAATGGGTTCTGGGACTGACGAGGCAAGGAAGGGCGGTAACAATGCCACTGAAACTGAGGGCGATGCTGACCCTGAGGAATTCCCACCAATATCACTGACGAAAACAATGAATTCTGGAGTGACTGAGGCAAGGGATGGCGTTACAAGTGATACCAAAACAGAGGGAGCCCTTCACTTTGAGGAGCAACCACGGACATTAAGGGAACCCAGGAATTCCGAAGCCAACCAGCCAGAGAAAAAGACAAACAAAGAAACCAAAACAGAGGAGGACTTTCCCCTTGAGGAGCACCCACCGACACTCAGGAACCACCCAGTAACTCCACACAAAACCGAGAATTCACGAGTTAACTGGGGACGGAAAGACAGCAATGAAACACAAGAGGACTCCAACCCTGAGGAACCCCAAGGAATACCAGAGGAACTACTAGACACGGACGAAGAATACGAGGAAGAAGAAGAAGAAGAAGAAGAAGAGAGGAAGGGGTGGCGGTCTCTCTTCCCGTCCAAGTACATGAACAAAGTAATGACAGAAACAATAGATAAAGTAATGTTTCTTAAAAAATGCAGAGCTGTCAAAACCGTTCTGCTAATTCTTGTCTCCTTTACTGCTACTTACGTTCCCTTCGTCGTGGGGACCCTGGTGTACAGCGCGGAGCAGCAGAAGCGCCCCTGCCTGCTGCACCTCCTCAACACCCTGCTGTACTGCGCCGTGGTGGCCAATTCGCTTGTTAACCCGCTGATTTACGCTTACGGCTACAGGGAGTTTCGTCTTCGTAGTGAAAAGTTTAAAAGTATTTTCACTAGGAAGAAGAAGAGGTCTTTTACTTGAGCAGGACGA
>NC_087197.1:2805000-2812500 GCF_035594125.1 Scylla paramamosain | reverse complement strand
TTCACCTCCCCAGACAGAGTATAGTGGGCCCCAAGAAGAGTACGGTCCACCACCCCAGCAGGACTATGGCTCACCACCCCAGCAGGAATATGGTCCACCACCCCAGCAGGATTACAATGCACCCCAGGATCACGGTCCACCCCCCCAGGAAGAGTATGGTCCACCCCCGCAGCAAGGTTATGATGGCCCTCAGGACCACAGCTCACCACCCCAGCAGGAGTATGGTCCACCACAGGAGCAGTACGGTCCACCACCTCAGGAGGAGTATGGCCCACCCCCCCAGCAAGGCTATGATGCACCCCAGGGTCATGGTCCACCACCCCAGCAAGATTATAGTGTACCCCTGGACCAAGGCTCACCACCCCCAGGCTATGGCTCACCACCCCAGGCAGACTACGGTCCACCACCTCAAGAGTATGGTGGACCGCAAGATCTTGGCCTTCCACCCCCGCAGAGCCACGGTGCACCACCTCAGCAGGGGTACGGTACCCCCCAGGACCACGGGCCCCCGCCCCAGCAAGACTATGCCTCCCCACCCCACCAAGATTACGGTGCACCTCCCCAGCCAGACTACGGTGCCCCCCAGGACCACGCCCCACCACCCCAGCTAGACCATGGCCCGGGGCCCCAGCCAGACTATGGCGCCCCCCAGGACCACGGCCCACCCTCACAGGAAGAGTATGGTGCACCGTCCCCGCCAAGCTATGGTGCACCCCAGGGAGGCTACGGCACACGTCTCCACCAGCACCACGGCCCACCACCCCAGCAGGGCCATGGTGGACCACAGGACCTCAGTCCAGCTCTCCAGCAAGACTATGGCCCACCACCCCAGCAGGGCTATGGTGGACCACAGGACCTCGGTCCAGCTCCCCAGCAAGACTATGGTTCACCACCCCAGCAAGATTATGGTCCACCACCCCAGCAGGGCTATGGTGGACCACAGGAGCACGGTCCACCATCCCAGCCACCCCAGCAGAGCTATGGTGGACCACAGGACCACGGTCTACCACCCCAGCAGAGCTATAGCGGACCAGAGGACTACGGTTCACCACCCCAGCAGAGCTATGGTGGACCACAGGACCACGGTTCACCACCACAACAGAGCTATGGTGAACCACAGAACTACGGTGCACCACCCCAGCAGAGCTATAGTGGACCGCAGGACCACGGTGCACCACCCCAGCAAAGCTATGGTGGACCACAGGAGCACGGTCCACCACCCCAGCAGAGCTATGAAGGACCACAGGACCACAGTGCACCACCCCAGCCACCCCAGCAGGGCTATGGTGGACCGCAGGACCACGGTTCATCACACAAGTTCAACCAGCAACGTTATAACCACAATGACGAGGTAAGAGAGAGAGAGAGAGAGAGAGAGAGAGAGAGAGAGAGAGAGAGAGAGAGAGAGAGAGAGAGAGAGTCACTGACCACATCAATTTCTTTTGAAAAGTCACCACACTCCCCCTCTCTCGCTCACTCCCCCAGGGGCCCCCCGTGCCGTACCGCTTCGAGTACCGCGTGCGTGACCCGGGGCGCGGCGCGGAGTACGGGCAGCAGGAGGAGAGTGACGGCAGTGTGGTGGACGGGGAGTACTACGTCAAGTTACCCTACGGCCACAGACAGGTGAGGCACGGGGCTGCTGCTGATGCTGACACTGATACCTTGTCCCTTGTACCCTTAATACTAGCGGTGTCACCCATTCCTTCCCTTATATTCACCCTGGTACTTCCCCTCACACTTGTACTGCACCCTTGTAGTAATGCTGGCCTCTTATTGCAGGTGGTGAAATACAAGGCAGACCACGCCAAGGAGAGCAGCAGTGGTGGTGGTGGTGGTTATGGTGGTGGTGGTGGTGGTGGTTATGGTGGTGGTGGTGGTGGTGGTCATGGTGGTGGTGGTGGTGGTTATGTATGAGTTATAATATATTTTCTTTTTTCTCTTTTTTTTTTTTTACAAGAATAAACTAAATGACTGAAAAAAAATATATGTACTGTTTATTATTTTATTTATTTATATTTCTGTTTTTCTATCATTATTATTATTTTTTTTTTGTGTGTGTTTACGGCCTAACTATATTGATGATGATGATGATGATTGATTGATGATGATGATGATGATTGATGATGATGATGATTCTGATGATGAAGTGTTCTAATAATTGTTTTTGTTGTTGTTATCGTGTGTGTGTGTGTGTGTGTGTGTGTGTGTGTGTGTGTGTGTGTAAATAATAATAATATAATAAAAAAAGCATACACAAGATAATCTATATATGAATACCACCTTTGATAAGAAAAAAATTATAAATAAAAATAAATAAATAAAGAGAGGGATAGAAAGACAAAATTAAATAGATACAAAAAAAAACACATTCTTTAAAAAGCCGAGTAACACAAACAACACAACACAACATAAAATCAACACATTACCTCAGCCAAGTCCACAGAAGGCGCGAAAATACAAGAGAACACTCGATTTTACCTCCCCCGGACACAATGTAAACAAAACTGGGCGGCTTGAATGTTGCTTCTCCCCGCTGCCGATAGATGGCGAGCTGAGTACGGTCTGGTTCATAGCTAGCTGCACCTTACCTTTTGTTTACCGTTTACTTGCTGCGTACGGTGTGATTCATAGCTACTCGTGCCTTTATTTATTTATTTGTTTATTTATTTATTTATTTACTTATTTTTTAAGTGTTTTGTGTGTGTGTGCTTTAATGTATCTTGTGTATATTTGTTCTTTCATATATTTTTCTTTTTCTTCTTTCTTTTTCTTTTAATTTTTTTTTTGTATTTTCTCTATTTCTTTTTTCTTTTTATTTTTTTCCCTTTGTGTCAGTTTTTTTTTTCCGCCTTCTTTATGATATACCGCTTATCATATTTCCCGTACGATAATTTCCTCATCTCTTCCTCTTTATTTCCCCTTCACAATATCATTAATCTTTTCATACAATATTTCTCTTTCGTTTTCCTTTATGTTTTTTCCATTTACAATATTCCCTTTCATTTCCTTTACCCTTCTGTCCGTCCATCTGTCTGTCTGTCTGTCTGTCTGTCTGTCTGTCTGTCTGTCTGTCTCTTCACAACAGCTTCACAAAGGCTCTAAATTAACTCTAAACAATATTCTCTTTCTTTTTTTATTAATGTATAGGTATAATTATATATTTTTTACAAGAACACGGATGGTCATATAAAAAAAAGAGACAAGTAGAGGAGAAAACAGAAGCTACATTTTTGGAACACTTAAGAAGAAAGAGAAATTAATAATATTTACTACTGATAAAGCTGCTGGGTTGGCAATAAGCTGTAATCGTTATTATTTATTATTATTATTATTATTATTATTATTATTATTATTATTATTATTATTATTATTATTATTATTATCATCTTACGTAACTAAAGGGGGAGAAAATTTACGAGTCGTTCCTTTAGCTTTCTCGTTTGTTTGAATTTAATGTATTTATTTTGTTCATATGTTTATTATTATTACTATTATTATTATTTTTTGAGTTTTACAAAGTTGATAACCTTTTCAGTTGTAAAAGTGAGAATTATTTTTCTTATTTTTATCATCATTATTATTTATTTCTTCAGAGTTGTGAGATTTTTTTGTTTTAAGAGTGAAAAAAAAAAAAAAAATTTCCTCAGGAGCTGGGAAAGGGTGAAAATTATCATTATTATTATTCCTTCAGTTGTGAAAGAAAGATTATTATTATTATTATTATTATTTTAGGAGTTGTGTAATCGTTAATGTAATTTTCTTTTAAGAGTTGCAAAGCTATTATTTTTTTTTCTTTCCTTTCTTTTACTCGTGGAATTAATGTGTAAATATTTTTTTTGGGGGGTAGATAGATAGATAGATAGATAGATAGATAGATAGATAGATGAAGATATTTTAATTAATTTCATCCTATTACGATTATTATATTTTTCTTTTTTTTTCAATAGACTGTTTCCGCTGGCTGCCTCCCGTCTGGCAAGGAAGTTGTAGCAAGGAATATATTTTAAGGGAGTTGTAAAAATGGACACATCAATATTCTAGAGGCAGTAATATAACGAACACACTTTTCTTAACTTGTACAAAATGACTGCAAAATTTTTAAGTAGCATGATTCCAGATTTTTTATAAGTGAAGTAAAAGTGTAGTAGAATTTAAGTAGTATAAAATAAGTGTATGAATTTTTTTTTTTTTATATAAGTAGGAAAAGTGAGCGCAGATTTTAGTAAGATTACGAAGAAAAATTTGAGGACAGATTTTTTTTTTTTTTTTTTATAAGTAGTAAAAGTGAGTATTGGTTTTTATAAGTAGTAAAAAATGTGTTGATTTTTATAAGTAGCAAAAATAAAAGTTGATTTTGAAGTAATGAAAAAAAAATGAATATAGACTTTTAGTAATAATAATAATAATAATAATAATAATAATAATAATAATAATAATAATAATAATAATAATAATAACCTTAATAATAATAATAATAACAATAATATGGCACTTAAGCTTCACTTCTAAGTATTATAAGTGTAATATTTTTGGCACTACTTAATCATGTACTTATTTACTTAAAAGAATTGCATGTCTGGTGCCGAGCTGCAACACCGCAACACACTGACACGCCGCACGAGTGTCCCGCGGGGCAACACTGCGCTCTTATGTTGTCTGCTTTTTTTTTTTTTTTTTTTTTTTTTTTGCTTTTTCCGTCATTGTTACCATTACTGAGAATTTGTTTGTTTTAAGGAAATACTGAGACAACAAACAAACCAACAAACGAACAAACAATCAAAGTATTAAGGCACATGTACGCACACACACACACACACACACACACACACACACACACACACACACACACACACACACACACACACACACACACATACACACACACACACACACACACACACACACACACACACAATATAAAACAGTTATTGTAGAGAAAACTCCTCTCTCTCTCTCTCTCTCTCTCTCTCTCTCTCTCTCTCTCTCTAGTAATGCTGATAATCCTGATATCCTTCGGCGGGTCCTTCACCCACCGCAGGATGGTATGGGTCGCCGTCAAACAGGGCATCCAGGACGCTGTAGTCAAGGGCGCCGTGACTCTCCAGGGGCGCCTGAGTCTCTAAAGGATACGGTTGCAGGTAGCCCGGGTCCCCCAAGGGCGTGGGATCTGCAGGATACACCAGTCCCCCCGTGTCCTCGTCTCCTACAGGAACCTGGGGGGGCAGGGGGTCGTATTCATGGGGGGTATAGTTTTGGGGGACCTCATACTCCTGCAGGGGGTGCTGCGCCACCTCCTCTAGGGGCGGGGGGGCGTGGTGGGCGTGTTGAGGGTGTGTGGGCACCTGGGGGACCTGGGGCACCTTCTGCGAGGGGGCTGGGGGCTGGGGTGCTGGGGGGGTACTTGTGTGGGGCGTGGTAGCTCACCTGTGGCGCCACCTGAGGCCCTACCTGGGGTCCCACTTGGCCCATCTGGGGTGCCACTGGTCCCACCACCTCGTAGGACTCCTCGCAGCACAGGCCCTGCGTGGAGGAGGTCGCCACGGGGTCACCAGGGGCTTGCTCCAGCACGAGGGGCGCGGGGGGCGGCACGGGCTGGATGGAGTGCGGCTGGGGAGCTTGGAGTGGGGCTAGGTGGGAGGTGTGGGCGTTGTGGGCGGCGTGGGCAGCGTGGGCGGCGTGGGCGGGGTTTGGTTCAAGGGCGCGGGCGTTTTCTTGAAGCCGGGCAGTTTTCAAGGCGTCCAGCTCCTGAGTTAGCTTAAAAAAGAAGGCAGCGTGGTGTAGGAGAGATCCTTGCTTTCCTTTGGGGCCGCCGCCGCCGCCGCCGCCGCCGCCGCCGCTGCTGCCGGGGCCGCCTGGTGGTGGTGCCTCACGCTGTTCATGTTGGCATCCCGCTTCTCCCCCAGAAAATCCTCCGCCTTCACCTCCGGCAGGTAGTCGTACGGCTTGAGCTGCGTGTTCCCAAAGTCGCGCATCCCCGGCGACGGCTGGAAGTCTCCCGCGCGCATCTGGCCGATGGGGTTGGGAAAAAGGGAGTCGTTGATGCCCACGGACTGCGGCAGCATGGGGTAGCCGTAGGTCGGGTTGTGGTTGGAGGAAAAAGGGTAGGACGCGGGGCCCAGCAGGTTGAGGTGCGTGGTGTCATAGGTGGAAGAGTAGCTCCACGCGTCCCCGGAATTGAAGGGCGACAGAGAGTTGAGGGAGTTGAAGGAGCCGCCGAGACCACCGCCCATGCCGCCTGTGGGAGAGGAAGTGGCTAAGTTGACAACCCTTTGGTGCTGCCGAGTGGTGTGCATCGCCTGCTACTGACTATCTCTTACACTTCTCTAGCCTCCTTGACGTCGTGCGTGGGAGAGGAAGAGGAAGAGAAACGATAGCTGTATGGGTGTAGGAGTGTCTGTGTGTGTGTACGATACTTTTGGGAGTGTACGATGTCCTTTGGAGGGTGTAGCATGGTGTAGCAATGGTGTGTTTGTGTAGGGGAGAGTTGCACGAGTGTAGGATACTGCAGGCATGTGTGTAGGGAGGTGTAGCAGTGAGTAGGAATGAGGTGTGTTTGTGTGGGAGTGTGTGGGAGTGTTTGGAGTGTTTAGACATGAGGAGAGGCTATGGAGGAGGAGGAGGAGGAGGAGGAGGGGAGAAGAGGAACAGGGGAGGAGTGGGGAAGAGGAACAGAGGAGGATGCTGGAGATGAAAAATGAAAAGAAAATAAACGCTTGTAATAGGAGACTGAAGAAGGCGTTGATTAGAAGGTCGAGGAGGCGGAGGAGGAGGAGGAGGAGGAGAAAGTATGAAATGGCGATCAAAGAAAATGGATGTGATTCTAACGGTGACACAAATAAATTAATGCGTGTACTGCAAACATTATGAAGACAGAGACAAGGCGAAGCAGACGGAACTCAAAGAAGAAACAAGATACAGATGGAGGCAAAAAAAAATAAATGAAATAAAATAAGACAAATAGAACCTTAAAAAAAACAACAGGAAAGAAAAATAATGCAGGAAAAGAAACCTATCTATTTACTTATTTAATTTACGCCCGCTTTAGATAGGCAGGAAATTAAAGCAATAGGACGGAAATATGAAAGATTAGAACAGTCACCCTTTTAGGAACAGATTGAATGCAGGCAAACCTCCAGCAACAAGGAAAGGGAGATGTTGACAGGCAGAGTTGAAAGAGTTTAAGTATGCAAGGGTGCAAGCACGGAGGCACAGTTTCTGAGTTCACTAGGAGGGACCCCATCACACCGTTAATCCTGCTTAGCCAGCTATAACCCACACAACAGGCCAGCAAAGAATTGTTTTTTTTTTTGTTTTTTTTTCTTAATTTATTGACATTTATCTAACCCTTTCACTGGCAGACTTTTTTTTTTATTTATTTATTTTATTTATTTTTTCTACGGTTATATCTGTAAATGTATCGACCCTTCTGTTTGTACTTGTCTTCTAAATAGTGAACCAGTCTACGAGTAGGAGAAACTATTATTATTCTCTCTCTCTCTC
>NC_087197.1:2780000-2800000 GCF_035594125.1 Scylla paramamosain | reverse complement strand
GCTCTGAGACTGCCTTTGTTTGCAGACTGGACTCCTGCAGGGCAATGGTCTGGACAGCGGTCTGTGCTCTTAGGTCATCATTCTTCCTTATATCGATAACGCAGGGGTGGGAAGAGGCGGCGGTGCGGGCAGAGCGGGGCACAAGCGGGATAGAGCGCGGAACAGAACACCTGCAAGACAGTCACGGCGCCTGCTGGCCTGTGCTGGGCGGCTCAGAGGCTCCCCGCTCTGTAGGCGGCATGATGCACTAGCACCATCCAGGCCTCCCTTTAAGGTGAAGCAAAAGTGAATACTAATTTGGTGAGCCCCGCCCAGGCACGACTAATTTAAAGATGTCAAGGATTGTGGGTTAGGTCAGGTATGGCCAGGTTAGGTTAGGTTAAATTAGATACATAATACAGGTGAATACAGGTGCCTCTGCTTACACAAGTATTTTTTTTTTTTTTTTTGCACAAATTTTGTTGAGCACGACTTGATAAACATATTTAATTCAATGTACAGGAGGCCTGCCCTCAGCACGGTGCCCCCGCCGCTCACCCGCGCTGCACACACACGAGTCAGTTAAGGCACTCCATTTCTTGTCTGCATTTCTGTTATTTTCGCTCTCATATCTAAAGTTTGGCCTAAGAAGCAATGATGAACTGTAATGACTGGTGTTCTGGACTTGCCATAGGCGTCAGTACAGTTAACGACAAAATAATGCAAATCAACACAACAAAACCTCACTCTGTTTCCCATTATTATTATTGTTATTACTGTTATTATTATTATTATTATTATTATTATTATTATTATTATTATTATTATTATTGTTATTTACTTTTTAAACACGATTCCTGCTTACACGACGCCTGCAGGTCCCGTGAATGGTGGGCAGCGGGAGGCGCCTTGAGTTAGTCCCTGAAAACAATATAAATAACTACATACGTTTTTGCCAGAGAGCGAGAAAATTAATTGGTGCCTTTATTTTGTTTGCTAATGTTGACGTGGTAGTTCATGAAAGAGCCGCCAGGATGATGAATGAAGGCAATCTGAGCAAGACGGTGCACTCTGCCGCTGTTGACTTATGAAAAGGTAAAGAAAATGTAAGACTCAACAATTTTAATTAAAGGAACAATGGGAATTTTAACTTAACAAGAACATGATTCGTTTATTTATTTATTTATTTTATTTTTTTTTCAATTTCGAATGCTGTTATTTTTTTAATTTCATTTTTGTTTCTTTATTTATTTGTTTGTTTGTTTGTTTGATTTATTTGTTTATTTGCTTTCTTGTCGCTGCTGTTTTTTTTTTATTCTTTCATTTTTTTTAACTTCATTCTTTTTTTGTCTTATTTTCATTATCATTTTTTTTCGATGTTATTTTTTTTATTTCCTTCGTGTAAATTTAATAACCTTCAAAGGCTGTTATTTTATTTATTTTATCTATTTACTTATTTCCTTTCATTTCTGTTGGTATAAATTTTACTACCTTGCTTTTCCTTCTCTCTTTTTTCTATTCATTTTATTTATCTCTTTATCATCATTATCTTAAAATTTCACAACCTGTTTTTTTTTCCTTCAAATTTTTTTTTTTTTTTATCATTTCCCCAAAAAACTTTATAATTATTTTTCGACCGCCATAATTTTGCCTTCTTATTATGGTGACCGGGAAAGTATTAGACACTGAGCGTATAAGTATTTTTCTCAGGGTTTTAATTTGAAGTAGTGTAGTTTATTTATTTATTTTCGGTGCTGTCTTAAAATTTTACGCTTTTTTTTTTCTTCTTCCTTCGCATTTTTTTTCGATTTTCGTGATTTTGTGTTATATTTTCTATTGTTTTTTTTTCTTCTTCTTCATTGAGGTCTTGGAAAATTAGTCTCTAGGACCGTTAAGTGTTGTAACTTTTTTTTTAATTTGAATTAGTAACGTTTTTGTTTATTTATTTATTTATTTATTTATTGTATTTTGTGTTTTTAAATTTTACAATCTTGCATTTTGTCTCTACTTTTTATATATATATTTTTTTTATGATAATTTTTCTTTTACTTTTCTTCATCGAGGTTTGAAAATCTGAACACAAAGAACGAGTAAGTGTTATTCACGATTTGAAATTTGAAATAGTAACGTTTTTTTTTTTTTTTTCCGCTGTTGTCTTCTGAAAATTGACAACCCTGCTTTTCACTCCTTCAGTCTGATTATAATTACGTTCCTTTAACCGCCTTATTTAAATTTTCTAATCATTGTGGCTGCAAGAGTCAAAAGCCAGACATCTAAAATTAATGTTAATTTTAAATATGGCCGCGTCGTGATGTGTCATGATGGCTTCTGAAGTTTACGGCGCCGCTAATTCTGAGTTTACGTTTCTTCTTTCTGTTTTTCTTTCTTTTTGACGTGACGTGTACTTTTGTTTGTGATGTTTCTGATTGACGCCGCCGCGACGCTGTGGTGGCCTGGCGCTGCCCTGTGTGTGTGTGTGTGTGTGTGTGTGTGTGTGTGTGTGTGTGTGTGTGTCCCGCTACCACCGTCTCTACTGCCGCTACTGCTACTGCTGCTACTACTACTACTACTACTACTACTACTACTACTACCACTACTACTACCATTACTACTACCATTACTACTACTACTACTACTACTACTACTACTGTTGTTGCTTCTCCTGCTATTTTTGTCACTGCTGCCTCACCTGTGGTGGGGGTGCCCTGCTGCTGCTGCTGCTGTTGCTGCTGCTGCTGCTGCTGCTGCTGTTGTTGTTGCTGCTGCTGCTGCTGGGGGGGCGTGGTGGCCGCGGGGCAAGAGTAGCCGCCGCTGTCATCCAGCTTCCTCTTCTCGCCCACGTTTGGGGCGGGCATGGGCGCCTCCAGAGTGGCGGGGTGGGCGTGCGTGGTGTGGGCGTGTGAGGTCTGCACCTGCGTGTTGTGGGCTGCGGCGGGCACGTGCGTGTGGGTGTGGCTGTTCTGCACGTGCGCGTGCGTGCTCTGACCGCTGAGTGTGGTGAGCGAGGGCGCGGGCTGCGGGCTGTTGTAGTGCGCCGAGGGCGTGGGCGTGTTGGAGGTGGGCGCGTGGGAGTGCGGCACGGGCGTAGCGGGCTGCTGCAGGGCGGCGGGGTCGTGGTGGTAGTCGCGGGGCGCGGCGCCCCCGAGGGAAGGACCCATCAGCAACTCCCCGGGCAGGCCCAGCATCACGTGGATGCTGTGGAAGGTGCCGCCGCCCGCACCGCCGCCGCCGCCTGCGCCTCCACCAGGCCCCACGCCCTGTCCCTCCACGCCCTGTCCCACGCCCGAGGGCACGCTGTTCACACCACCACCGCCGCCTCCGCCGCCGCCGCCGCCCACCCCCTTGGCCACGGAGGGGGGGGCGGGGTTGGGCTGGCCGTTCATGACGACCTGGTAATGAGGCAATTAGTGGCGGCGACCTGGCGGTCACACAGCAGCGGGCGCGGCGGCAGCAGCAGGGGGCAGGGAGTAGCAGCAGCAGCAGCAGCAGCAGCAGCGGCGGCGCTAACTACCGCCAATGGCCTCAATTGGGTGGCGCGCGGCGCCGATCCGCCGCTAACTGGCTGGGAACAATGGCCGGTAATCAGGCGCCGCGGCTTTCCGCGCACACTCGCAATTCCCGGCGCGGCGCTAACCGCCTCAATTGGCCTCCGGCTTCCACTAATTTAGCGAGGAAGGCAAAGCGCTCACAGGACTTGATCAAATCTAACCACCAACTTTTCTTTATATACGGCAATTATCCTTGTTAGGCGCCCCGCGCCCCGCGCTCCGCCCCCGCCCAGCCCGCCAATGGCGCACCGCCCTCAGGCACTGCTGCCATGGCGACGGTGCCACGCCGGCGAATGAGAACCAGGGACGCCCCAGCAGGCACCGCCAACCACCGCGCGCCCCCGCGCCGGCCCGGGGGGACGGGAGGCACCGCTGCACCAATCCCAGGCCGAGTGCCGCCCTCGCGCTGACGTCACCATGCCGTGCAGTGCCGTCCTGCCGCTGCTGCTGCTGCTGCTGCCGCCGCCACCACCACCACCACCACCACCACTCTCACGCTGCCCTGCCTATGTGTGTGTGTGTGTGTGTGCGCGCATGTGTGTGCATGTGTGTGTCTGTGTGTGTGTGTGTGTGTGTCTCGCCTCCTCCCCTGTGTGTGTGTGTGTGTGTGTGGTGCGGGCGGTGGTGGCATGCGGGAAGGGGGGCGGGCGAGGGGCGGGCAGGGGAGGGAGGGAAGGGAGAGGCGCAGGGCCGCCCCACCCCCCTGCCCAGTGTCATTATCTTGTTAAACTGCCATTACTGGGCTATTGTGGCCTTGCCCTGCCGCACCCTGCCTCACCCTGCCTCACCCTGCCTGTACCCTGCATCACTCTGTCTGCACCCTGCCTGCACCCTGCCTGTACCCTGCCTCACCCTGCATCACCCTGGCTCACCCTGCATCACCCTGGCTGTACCCTGCCTGTACCCTGCCTCACCCTGTCTCACCGTGCCTCATCCCGCCTCACCTTGCTTGTACCCTGACTCATCCTACCTCACCCTACATGTACCCTTCCTCACCCTGCTTCACCCTGCCTCACCCTTTCGCATCCTGCCTCACCATGCTTCACCGTGCCTCACCTGTCACCCTGTCTCACCCTGCCTCATCCTTCCTTACCTTTACATCATTAAGGATCCATTTTTTAATCACCCTGCCTCATCCTAAAAAGTTCTACCTCACTCTGCAGCACCCTGTCATGTCCTACCTCACCCTTTCTCACCCTGTCTTCATCTTTCCTCACTCTAGAACATACAACCTCACCCTGGCTATACCACCACGTCTTACCTCACCCTGCCTCACCCTGACTAACCCTGCCTCACTCTGTTTCACCCTACAACACCCTAACTTCTCCCTGTCTCACTGTAACTAATCCTGCCTCTCTTTAATTCACCCTGCTTCACCCTACCTTCATCTTACCTCACCCTCCCTCACCCTAACTTACCCCTCCCTTCACCCTACCTCACCCTACTGACCCTGTCCACTCTGATTGGCCATACATCACCCTACCTTCACCCTGCAACACCCTGCCTCACCCTAATTAACCCTACTTCACTGTATCTTCACCCTGCCACCACCACCAACAACAACAACAATAACAACAACACCAGCACCACCACCACCACCACCACAAACACACAATGCTCTGTCACCACCGCCGCCGCCGCCACCACCACCACCACCACCACCACCACCACCATTCACCACACTACTGCGTCACCACCACAATGACCACTTGTTTTATAGCATCTTTTAGTGGATCGTGAGAGAGAAATTAAAGCGAGAGAGAGAGAGAGAGAGGGATAGAGAAAGAGAAAGCATGAATGAGTGTGTGTGTGTGTGTGTGTGTGTGTGTGATTCTACGTGTATATATGCATGTGTCCTAGAGAGAGAGAGAGAGAGAGAGAGAGAGAGAGAGAGAGAGAGAGAGTATTTTTATCAATCTCTCTTTCAACTCATTCAAATATTTTTTTTTCTTAACTTATTAACTCAATTATCAGTTTCAGGTGAGGGTTCGTAGTGAACGGACGTGTTTAGTGAGCAGTGAGCTGACGGTAACATAGCTGGCTAGTGTAGACATGGCGCCTTGTGTTGCTGAGTCGTCTGGTTGTGTTAGTTCTCCTGTTCTCGAGGCCTTCGCTGCGAACGTCTCAGAGGTGCAGGCTGAGTTCCATCGAAGGATCTCGGAGGTGCAGGCTGAGTTCTGTGAGAGGATCTCAGCACTTATAGAAGGGTCGTGCCCCACCGTCACCCTACCTAGTAAGGCGACAGAGGAGCTGTGGTAGGTTGTGTGCAGGGACGCCAAGAGGCTGAAGGTCCTCAGGGCGCCTTGCGTGGAGACAAAGAATCCCTTCAATGTGCTGGAAGAAGTGAAGGAGGAGGAGGTGGACAGGGCGGGAGGAGACGAGGAGGGGGCAGACCTAGTTACCCTGCCCCGAGGTAGAGTGCTTGTGCCTGGTGTTAGTCAGGTTAGGCACTTAGATAGTGCGTTCTGTGCTAGGGATAGGAAGCGTAGGTCGAGGGTGTGTTTGCCGGGGCCCGGGATAGGGAAGGTAGCTGATAGGCTAGACACGTGCTTGGAAAAAGATGGGACCAAGCCCATTGTTTTCTCAGTGCAGGAGGGAATGACCTTGGTAAGGTCAGGAGTGAGGAGCTGTTCGGGAGGTTTCGACAGGCTTTGGACAGGATTAGGGACAAGGGAGGGATCCCTGTGGTGTGTGGTGTCTTGCCGAGGAGGGGAGGAGGGGAGTAGGTGCTGAGTGGCTGTCCAGGGCTGTTACAGTGAATCACAGGTTTGCGAATCATTGTAAAAGTAATGGATGGACGTTCATCGACAACTGGCACCTCTTCTATGGCAGGGACACCTTGTACGCCAGCGATGGAGTGCACTCATCACGCCAGGGTGAGGCGAGGAAAGCTATGGGCAATTATGAATTAAAGGTAGCCAGCCAGGCGAAGACGGACCCCCAAAGGATTTTATCAGGTATATAGGACGAAGAATAAGGATACTATAGGTCCATTAAAGGCAGCAGATGGGGAGCTGGTTAGTTCTGGGGAGAAGATTAGTAAAATTCTGAATGAGCATTTTTAACTGTCTTCACCCAGGAAAACATGCCAGGTAGTGAACAGATGAGAATGAGAAGCTGACATATTTCCATAACTAAGGAGATAGTGGAACAGGAGATAGATTGGCTAAAAAAGTTCAAGACACCAGGACCAGATGAAATATGTCCCAGAGTACTCAAGGAATGCAAAAAGGTTATTAGTGAGCCGTTAGTTTCTGTCTTTAGGAAATCGCTTGAGTCGGGTGAGGTAGCAGTAATGTGGAGGCAGGCTAATGTAGTACCCATCTTTAAGAAAGGAGATAAAACTTTAGCGTCTAACTATAGACCTGTTAGCTTAACTTCAGTTGTAGGTAAAATATTACAGTCAATAATAGCGAGGAACATTAGGGAACATTTAGACAAACATAACTTGATAAATCAGTCACAGCATGGCTTCACGAAGGGGAAGTCTTGCCTGACGAACTTGTTAAGTTTTTACAGTAAAGTGTACGAGGCAGTAGATAATGGTGATAGTTATGATATCTTATATCTGGACTTTAGTAAAGCATTTGACAAGGTATCCCATCAGAAGCTCCTGAGAAAGGTTAGGGCACACGGGATAGATGGGAGGGTGTTAGGCTGGATAAGGTCATGGCTAAGCGACAGGCGACAGAGTTGTAATAAACGGCTCGAAATCCGAGTGGGGTCATGTAATTAGTGGGGTGCCACAGGGATCAGTATTAGGGCCATTGTTGTTTTTAATATATATCAATGACTTGGATAGTGGAATTAGTAGTGATGTTAGTAAATCTGCGGATGACACAAAGATAGGTAGATTAATTAGGTCAGAATCGGATGCCATCGCCTTGCAGGCAGATTTAGATAAGATGAATGAATGGGTGAACAAATGACAAATGTAGTTTAACATCAACAAATGCAAAGTACTTAGCGTAGGTAGAGGAAACCCACACAGTAGGTACACAATAAACAACCAAACTCTGGTAGGTACAGGGTACGGAAATAATTTAGGAGTTATAGTTAGCTCTGAACTCCGTCTAGGAAAGCACTGCATAGAGGCCAGAAACAGGGCAAATAGGGTACCAGGATTCATTTTTAGCAGTATTAAAAGTAGAAGGCCCGAAGTAATATTAAAGTTATACTTGGCGCTGGTCAGACCTCATCTAGACTACGCTGTGCAGCTCTGCTCCCCACATTACAGGAAAGATATAGGTCTATTAGAATCAGTACAGAGGAGAATGACTCAAAGGATACAGGGGATGAGGAGTATTCCTTACGAGGCGAGACTGAAGCTGTTAAATTTACATTCTTTAGAGAGACGTAGGTTAAGAGGGGACCTGACAGAAGTCTTCAAGTGGTATAAGGGTTATAACAAGGGGGATGTAAGCAAAATTCTTAGGATCAGCAACCAGGGTAGAAAACGAAATAACGGGTTCAAGCTTGAAAAATTTAGGTTTAGGAAAGAGATAGGAAGAAATTGGTTCTCAAATAGAGTGGTAGATGAGTGGAAGGGACTCAGTAATCATGTTAGTTAGTTAGTTGTTAGTGCTGAGACATAGGGAGCTTTAAGACAAGATTAGACATGTTTATGGATGGGGATGATAGGTGGAAATAGGTAGGCATATTTCATAGAGGCACTGCCACGTGTAGGCCTGGTGGCTTCTTGCAGCTTCCCTTATTTCTTTTGTTCTTGTGTTGTTTTCTTTTCCCTTTATTTTTTTTCCAATATTCTCATTTTCCTCATCATTTCTTTTCTTTTATATATATATTTTTTTTTTTTTTTTTTCTTTGCAGTATTTTTTCTTTACAAATTACTGTCATCTTTTTTTTTCTTTTTTTCTTTTTCTTTGTTTCATTCTCTCTTTCTTTTCTCTCATAATATTTTCTTTCCTTGTTTTTCCCCCTCCAATATTTTTTTTTCCTCTTTTATTTCTTGACCAATATTTTTTTTCTCTTTTTCCCTCTCAATAATTTTATTTTTCATTTCTCTTTCTCTCTTTTTATTTCATTTCTCTCTTTCATTTTTTTTCCTTTCTTAGATTTTCTTCTTTCTTCTTTTCCTTTACAATTTTTTTTCTCTTTCTCTTTTTCTCTTTTCACGACTTTTTCTTTTTTTTCTTTTCTAAGTTTTCCTCCTCTTTCCTTTTTCCTTCTTACTCATTCCAATATTTTCCCCTCTCTTCTTTCCCTTTTCTCTTTCCTTCTTTTTTTTCATTCTATTTTCTTATTTTTCTCTTTCATTCTCTCTTTTTCAATATTTCCTTTTGTCTTATTTTCGTTTTTCTGTTTCTCTTTTTTTTCTTTTTTCTTTTTATCTTTATTTATCTTTATTTTTTCTTCTTTATCTTTATTTTTTCTTCTTTTCTTTTCTTTTTCATTATTTTCCTTTTGGTTTCTTTTTTTCTTTCTTTTTTCTCCTTTTTTTTCTTTTACAATATTTTCTTTTATTTCTATTCTTGTTTTCCTCTTTTTCTTCTTCTTCTTCTTCTTTTGTTTTCCTCTTTATTTCCCTTCGCAATATTCTCCTTTGTCTTCCTTTCCTTCTCTTTTCTTTTTTTCTTTTCTTTTCCTCTACTTTTCCTTTCCTTCTCTTTTTCTTTTTATTTCCTTCTTTCCCGTTTACAATATTTTCTTTTTTCTCTTCTTGTTTTCCTCTTTTTTTATTTTCTTCTCTTTATTTTCCTCTATTTCCCTACGCAATATTTTAACCCGTTTTCTTTTCTTTCTCTTTTCTTTCTCTTTCTCTCTTTTTCTTGCCTCCTTTCTCTTCTACAATATTTCCTTCTCTTCCTCTTTTATTTCCTCCTTTTTTTCAGCTTCCTTCCCTCTTCCTCTTTTCTCATTTATAATATATTTTACTTTTCAATACTTTTCTTAGTGTCTGCCTACTTAAACACACTTAAATGACACAAACTTACTTTACACCTAAGTCAAGTTGTAAGTAAGACCAGATTTAAGTAGCAGTCACGTTGATTAAAGTATTCTAAGTGTTGTATTATGAAGTAAGTGAATTTTGAAAGTACGGAAAAGATTGTGAAAAGATGAAGTTATTTTGATTTTTTTTTTTCAATTTTTTTTAAGTTTCTAAGTCATTTTATTTATTCATTTATTCATTTATTTATTTTTTGAGTAAGATTCATTATTTGTAAGTGTGAAGGAAATGGAAATATTACTACAAATTATTTTTTTTTACAAGTTACTTAAATTTAAAGTGAACTGAAAAATTAATGTACTTTTTTTTTGAATTTCCAAGTAAAAAAAAATAAATCAATACTAGAGAGAGAGAGAGAGAGAGAGAGAGAGAGAGAGAGAGAGAGAGAGTCGATTTTGTACAGTCAGTGTGTGTGTGTGTTATGAAGAGAGAGGGAGAGAGAGGGAGAGGGAGAGAAGTTATGCGGGAGATAAGAAGAGAGAGAGAGGGAGAGAGAAGAGGAGGGAGAGTGATGGAGGAATCTAATGTGAGAGAGAGAGAGAGAGAGAGAGAGAGAGAGAGAGAGAGAGAGAGAGAGAGAGAGAGAGAGAGAGAGAGAGAGAGAGAGAGAACAAATGAACTGAAAGAAAATAAACAAAGAAGGAAAGAAAGAAAGAGAGAGAGAGAAAAAGAAAGAGAGGGTGAAAGACAAGTAACACTATCATATTAGATTCTTGGAAGAGAGAGAGAGAGAGAGAGAGAGAGAGAGAGAGAGAGAGAGAGAGAGAGAGAGAGAGAGAGAGAGAGAGAGAGAGACAGCTGTCCTTGTACCCTTCTCTCACTCCCCTCTCCCTATTCTCTCTCTCTCTCTCTCTCTCTCTCTCTCTCTCTCTCTCTCTGTCCGTTAGACCAATTTTTTCCTTCCGTATTTCTCCATTTCCTCCTCCTCTTCCTCCTCCTCCTCCTCCTCCTCCTCCTCCTCCTCCTTCTCCTCCTCCTCCTCTTCCTCCTCCTCCTCCTCGTCGTCTTCCTCTTCTTTCACAACATAATAATTTCCTTTTTACGCCTCCCTCTCTCTCTCTCTCTCTCTCTCTCTCTCTCTCTCTCTCTCTCTCTCTCTCTCTCTCTCTCTCTCTCATGCCTGTCTTCCTCCTCCCTCCATTTCCTTTACTCTCCCTCTCTCTCCCTCTCCCTCTCTCTCCCTCTCCCTCTCTCTCCCTCTCCCTCTCTCTCCCATATATCGTATAACATTTAATCAGTTTTTAAGTTGGCGTCCCGCAGGGTTCCCAGGGCAGTCACGTGACCACGCCCGCATGCACGCCCATCTACACGCGGCCGCCCGCACGCACACACCCACACGCACACGCACACACACACGCACACAAACGTACACGCCTTCATTCATGGGGTTCTGGAGTTATGTACACACACACACACGCACACACATATGTACACGAATTAGATGAAGTGAATAATGAGGGTGTTTAGAGAGAGAGAGAGAGAGAGAGAGAGAGAGAGAGAGAGAGAGAGAGAGAGAGAGAGAGAGAGAGAATATTGTTATTTTCATCTTGCTTAGAAGGAAGGAAGGAAGAGAGAAGGAATAAAAGAAGGACGAGAGAGAGAGAGAGAGAGAGAGAGAGAGAGAGAGAGAGAGAGAGAGAGAGAGAGAGAGAGAGAGAGAGAGAGAATGTGTATCCGTCTTGCCATCTGTATGTCTGTCTGTCTGTCTGTCCGCCCGCCATTTTGCTCGCTATGTGTGTGTGTGTGTGTGTGTGTGTGTGTGTGTACCCATGCACTATGTCCCCCGTGGCTCCGAAAACCCCAGTGTTACCCCCCAGCCCCTCCCACAGTGTCACCCCAGACTCTCCCCCAGGGCCACTCCACACCCCCCCCCCCGTGGTCAGACAGCTTTCCTTACCCCTGGCCACGAAATATTTAAGGTTGGTGCCCCGGTGTGTCCCCATAGGCCTTATAAATTGCCTAGGCCTTCCCATGGTGCCTCAGAACCCGTGGTGAGAGAATAGGATTGCAGGAACACAGGGGTTGGTGCAGGGAGACATTAGGACTACACGTGGAAGGCCCTGTATGGAGGAGGAGGAGGAGGAGGAGGAGGAGGAGGAGGAGGAGGAGGAGAAGGAGGAGATAGGGAAAAGGTTGAGATAAGGAGAAGGAGGAGAGGATAAGGAGTAGGAGGAGATAAGAAGAAGGAGAAGGAGAAAGAGGAGAAGGAGGAGGAGAAGAAGAATATTTCCACCACCAAGAAGAGGAGGAGGAGGAAGAAGAATAAAAACAAGAAGAACAAGAACAAGAAGATAAGAACATAACACGCACACACACCCTCTCTCTCTCTCTCTCTCTCTCTCTCTCTCTCTCTCTCTCTCTCTCTCTCTCTCTCTCTCTCTCTGATACCTCTAAAATTCAGCCAGTGTTGTATTAATGGAGATAATCACGGGAGATAGTAAGTGTGAATGTGAGTTAGCTCAATGAGAGAGAGAGAGAGAGAGAGAGAGAGAGAGAGAGAGAGAGAGAGAGAGAGAGAGAGAGAGAGAGAGAGAGAGAGAGAGAGAGAGACAGCCTATACAATTTATATATATATACACACAAAATGGAAAATTATAAACACACACACGCACACACGCATACACGCATACACGCATACACGCATACACACATACACGCATACACACACACACACACACACACACACACACACACACACACACACACACACACAACATTCATGAAGGAGGAAAAGAAAAAAAAAGTGAAAGAAAAAACAGGAAAAAACAAACAAATGACCAAAAATTCAAGAGAGAGAGAGAGAGAGAGAGAGAGAGAGAGAGAGAGAGAGAGAGAGGGTAGCCAGCACTCACTCTCAATCAAGCTCTATTAAAGTCATTCGCCATGGAGGTCCCCGCACCCTCTCTCTCTCTCTCTCTCTCTCTCTCTCTCTCTCTCTCTCTCTCTCTCTCTCTTGGATTCTTTTGCATTTTTCTACTATTTTTAAGTTGATTTTCTTTTTTTCTTCTTTTTTCCTTTTCTTCCTCTTCTTCTTCATCCTCTTCTTCCTTCTTCCTTTTTATCTTCTTCAAATCCTCCTCCTCCTCTTCCTTCAATTTTTTCTTCCTCTCTTTCTTCTTTTTCTTCTCATAATTCATCTTTTTTACCTAATCCTTCTTCTCTTCTTTCCCTTCTTCTTCTTCTTCTTCTTCTTCTTCTTCTTCTTCTTCTTCTTCTTCTTCTTCTTCTTCTTCTTCTTCTTCTTCTTCTTCTTCTTCTTCTTCTTCTTCTTCTTCTTCTTCTTCTT
The DNA here is from genome assembly GCF_035594125.1 of Scylla paramamosain. Classification (NCBI taxonomy): domain Eukaryota; kingdom Metazoa; phylum Arthropoda; class Malacostraca; order Decapoda; family Portunidae; genus Scylla; species Scylla paramamosain. The sequence continues at coordinate 2,787,219 of NC_087197.1, read as the reverse complement.
CTTCTTCTTCTTCTTCTTCTTCTTCTTCTTCTTCTTCTTCTTCTTCTTCTTCTTCTTCTTCTTCTTCTTCTTCTTCTTCTTCTTCTTCTTCTTCTTCTTCTTCTTCTTCTTCTTCTTCTTCTTCTTCTTCTTCTTCTTCTTCTTCTTCTTCTTCTTCTTCTTCTTCTTCTTCTTCTTCTTCTTCTTCTTCTTCTTCTTCTTCTTCTTCTTCTTCTTCTTCTTCTTCTTCTTCTTCTTCTTCTTCTTCTTCTTCTTCTTCTTCTTCTTCTTCTTCTTCTTCTTCTTCTTCTTCTTCTTCTTCTTCTTCTTCTTCTTCTTCTTCTTCTTCTTCTTCTTCTTCTTCTTCTTCTTCTTCTTCTTCTTCTTCTTCTTCTTCTTCTTCTTCTTCTTCTTCTTCTTCTTCTTCTTCTTCTTCTTCTTCTTCTTCTTCTTCTTCTTCTTCTTCTTCTTCTTCTTCTTCTTCTTCTTCTTCTTCTTCTTCTTCTTCTTCTTCTTCTTCTTCTTCTTCTTCTTCTTCTTCTTCTTCTTCTTCTTCTTCTTCTTCTTCTTCTTCTTCTTCTTCTTCTTCTTCTTCTTCTTCTTCTTCTTCTTCTTCTTCTTCTTCTTCTTCTTCTTCTTCTTCTTCTTCTTCTTCTTCTTCTTCTTCTTCTTCTTCTTCTTCTTCTTCTTCTTCTTCTTCTTCTTCTTCTTCTTCTTCTTCTTCTTCTTCTTCTTCTTCTTCTTCTTCTTCTTCTTCTTCTTCTTCTTCTTCTTCTTCTTCTTCTTCTTCTTCTTCTTCTTCTTCTTCTTCTTCTTCTTCTTCTTCTTCTTCTTCTTCTTCTTCTTCTTCTTCTTCTTCTTCTTCTTCTTCTTCTTCTTCTTCTTCTTCTTCTTCTTCTTCTTCTTCTTCTTCTTCTTCTTCTTCTTCTTCTTCTTCTTCTTCTTCTTCTTCTTCTTCTTCTTCTTCTTCTTCTTCTTCTTCTTCTTCTTCTTCTTCTTCTTCTTCTTCTTCTTCTTCTTCTTCTTCTTCTTCTTCTTCTTCTTCTTCTTCTTCTTCTTCTTCTTCTTCTTCTTCTTCTTCTTCTTCTTCTTCTTCTTCTTCTTCTTCTTCTTCTTCTTCTTCTTCTTCTTCTTCTTCTTCTTCTTCTTCTTCTTCTTCTTCTTCTTCTTCTTCTTCTTCTTCTTCTTCTTCTTCTTCTTCTTCTTCTTCTTCTTCTTCTTCTTCTTCTTCTTCTTCTTCTTCTTCTTCTTCTTCTTCTTCTTCTTCTTCTTCTTCTTCTTCTTCTTCTTCTTCTTCTTCTTCTTCTTCTTCTTCTTCTTCTTCTTCTTCTTCTTCTTCTTCTTCTTCTTCTTCTTCTTCTTCTTCTTCTTCTTCTTCTTCTTCTTCTTCTTCTTCTTCTTCTTCTTCTTCTTCTTCTTCTTCTTCTTCTTCTTCTTCTTCTTCTTCTTCTTCTTCTTCTTCTTCTTCTTCTTCTTCTTCTTCTTCTTCTTCTTCTTCTTCTTCTTCTTCTTCTTCTTCTTCTTCTTCTTCTTCTTCTTCTTCTTCTTCTTCTTCTTCTTCTTCTTCTTCTTCTTCTTCTTCTTCTTCTTCTTCTTCTTCTTCTTCTTCTTCTTCTTCTTCTTCTTCTTCTTCTTCTTCTTCTTCTTCTTCTTCTTCTTCTTCTTCTTCTTCTTCTTCTTCTTCTTCTTCTTCTTCTTCTTCTTCTTCTTCTTCTTCTAAATCCTCCTTTTCCTTCTTTTTTCTGCTTCTTCCTCTTCCTTCTCCTCTTCTCCTTCTCCTCTTCCTCCTCCTGTTTATTCTCCTTCTCCTTATTCTTCTTCAATTATTCCATTCACGCACTTGACAAATTAAGTAAACTAAGACTTCCTTTATTAAATATTTCTTCTTCTTTGGTTCTTGTCCCTATTATTATTTTTTTCTATCTCTTTCATTTATTCCAGTCTTATTTTCTTTCTTTTTTTTATTTTGTTAGGAATTTACGTCATATTTTTTCTATGTTATTCTATTCTGTCTAGTTATTTTTCGTTATTTTGTTATTTTGTGTGTTTTTTTCCTTATTTCTTTCTTTCTTTCTCTTTATCTTTCTCTCTTTTTATTTTTAGTTGCTTACTGGGAGATATTTTTTGCGTAGCCTCATATTTTTTTTCTTTTTTTTTCAATGTAAGTTTATTTCTTCTCTTTTCTACAATATATTACCTTACTGTTGTTGTTTTTGTTGTTGTTTGTGTTGTTCATTTCACATTCCTTATTCTTCGTTCCTTCATGTATAATCTCTTTTCTCTAGCACGTTATTCTTATTTTTATTTCTATATCTTTTATTTTACCTTTATAACACACTCAATTCTTTTAATTTCTCTACTATTTTTATTTTTTTCTAACATAGCATTATTTTTTCTATTTTTTTCTGTATTTTTAGTTTTTCTGACATCTTTTCTTTGTTATTTTCTATTTTTTTTTCGTTTTTTCCTAACACTATTTTTTCTTATTTTTTTTCTATAATCTTCACTTTTCCTAATACCATCCACTCATTTTTTTTTATATTTTCTTACTTTTCCTAATATATCAGTCTCATTTCTCTCATTTTCTACAATTTTTCACTTTTCCTAACATATCAATCTTATTCTTTCATTTTTCCTGCATGTTTCACTCTCTCCTAACTTAATATATATATATGTTTTTTTATGATATCCTTCTATTTTTTTTTTGACATTTCCAAATATATCAACCTAATCATTCATTTTCTACATTTCTTTTCATTTTTCCATAACATAACACTCGGGTTTTTCCTAATTTCCTATACTTCTTCATATTATTATTATTATTTATTCTTTTTTTTACGGTACAAATATTCATCTACATCTAAATATCCGTCACTTCATAAGCACGCTGAGTTTTCGTTCGTATCTCATCTTATCTGACAGTAAGAGATAATTTCATCAGTTTTTACGTTTCTTGTTTTCTTTATAATTTTTTTTTAAGTCATAGTCGAGGCACAAGAGGCAATGACAGGCTACGTTAATGTACTGCTTGCTAATGTTACTCGTGGATGGATGAAAGGATTAGCGTATTGAGATAAAAGAAACACAGAGCTGGTAGTGGTGGTGGTGATGAAGAAGAAGAAGAAGAAGAAGAAGAAGAAGCAACAGAAGAAGAAGAAGCAACAACAGAAGAAGAAGAAGAAGCAACAGAAGAAGCAACAGCAGAAGAAGAAGAAGCAACAGCAGCAGAAGAAGAAGAAGAAGCAACAGCAGAAGAAGAAGGTGAAGAAGCAACAGCACAAGAAGGTGAAGAAGCAACAGCAGAAGAAGAAGGTGAAGAAGCAACAGCAGAAGAAGGTGAAGAAGCAACAGCAGAAGAAGGTGAAGAAGCAACAGCAGAAGAAGAAGAAGAAGCAACAGCAGAAGAAGAAGAAGCAACAGCAGAAGAAGAAGCAACAGCAGCAACAGCAGAAGAAGAAGAAGAAGAAGAAGAAGAAGAAGAAAAAATGCAACAGCAGCAGCACAACAACAACAACAACAACAACAACAAACACTGCCACCACCACCACCACCACCACCAAACAACAACAACAACAACAACTTAATAATAATAATAATAATAATAATAATAATAATAATAATAATAATAATAATAATAATAACAATAATAACAACAATAATAATAACAATAACAATAATAATTTTCAACATTCCCACTACGTAAGAGTGCACGTCTTTGCCCTTCCCCCTCGCCGCTCCTGGGAATCAATGGGACTCTAGCCTTTATTAATAGTTTGGCTGGGTAATAGGTTTGGAAGGCCCCTTAATATGATTCTATTGAGATACAACCCTTGACAGAAGCACCATTTAATCTTGTTTTATTTCACCCATGTTTGCAAGGGCTCCACAAAAAACGGTATGGTGACGATTTAGACTTTCAGATATTCTTTATAATATTCGAGCCGTCAGTCAGCCATTTTGTTAGCCAGTAAGTCAGTCAGTCAGTCAGTCAGTCAGTCAGTCAACCAGATACTCAGCCAGTCAGTTATCCAGTCAGAAATTTGGTTAACCAGTTCGCCAGCCAGTCAGTCAGCAAGGCAGCCACCCGCCCATCTAACCAGTCAAGTCAGTCAGTCAGTCACTCATTATGCAACTCAGCCAGTCAGGGAGTCGTCAGGGAGCCAGTCAGGGAGTCGTCAGGGAGTCAGTCAGGGAGTCAGTCAGTCGGCATCTTCAAATACTGCGACAATGGGCAAAACAGTCCCCGTAGATTTCATGAAACTTGTCAAATATTATCCGTAGAGTTATTGAAATTTGGCAACCTTTCACCGGAGACTTTTCTGTTGCTAAGAAGGACGCGGGTGGAGGAAAGGTAGATAAAAAGATAGATAGAGGGATGAATGGGTAGATAGACAGATAAATAAATGAATAAATAGATAGATAGATAGATAGACAAACATACGTACTGTAGATAGATAGGTAGATAGATAGCCAGAGAGATAAATAGATAATTTGACAAGCATACTAGTGATAGGTAGATAGGTTGATAAGGAGGTTAAACACATATATACATACATGCATACATACATACATGCATAGATGATATATTGAATAATTCTAGTATATTACGAAGAGAAACACAAAGATTACAATTATCAAACCATTTTCTCGGTCTATTTCCTTCCATTCTTCCTTTTCTCTTCCTTCTCTCTTTCTCCTCTCATATAACTTACATCTCTTCCTTTCTCCTCCTCTGCCTTCATTTTTCCTCTATCTCACAGTTTTTTCCACCATGGTGGAGACAAATTAGATGGACTTGGACGGTTGTGAGAGAGAGAGAGAGAGAGAGAGAGAGAGAGAGAGAGAGAGAGAGAGAGGGGTAGTCTTATGCTTTATATTATATATATATATATATATATATATATATATATATATATATATATATATATATATATATATATATATATATATATATATATATATATATATATATATATATATATATATATATATATATATATATATATATATATATATATATATATATATATATATATATATATATATATATAATAAAGTTAATTCATGAGACTCTAAAGTAGTAAATATTTGTTATTTATTATTTATATACTATTTGATTTATATATTCAAGTTTTCATTGTTATTATTTATGTCGATAATTTAAATCTCTACAGCTTTATCCGGATCTAGCGCCTGAGTCTCTTGTTTTTTATTGTTTAAAAATAAATTTTAAACAGTTAAATTTTTTATGAGAGTTTATTGTACAAATTATTATTTATAATTTATCAATTCAATACATTTATTAAGGTTTACGTATTTATCATTAATGTTGGCAGTTTGCATCACCACAACTCCAGCTGGATCTAATGGCTAAGTGTCTCCTCTTATTATTGTTTACATAGTGGCAGAGGCAGAGAGGCCAGCCTGGATGTGACCTGACCTGCGCCCTGTGACCTGCACGCGCGTCAGGCAGGCAGGATGTGGCAGTGCAGGAAGTGTGGCAGGCCGGTGTTCTTTGGTGAGAGGAGGGAGAAGGAAGTGAGAGGTTGAGAGAGGAGTGCAGGTCGTGTGTTTTTTTTTTTTCGTAGTTTTAGTTTTGGTTTATTTATTTGTGTTCCACGGTGAGGATGAGGGAGAGGAGAGGGGTTGACTCGGGATTCTTTTATTTTTTTTGTTTGTTTATTTTTTGTGTGTCTTTTTGTTTGTTTGTTTGGATAATAATGAAATAACATTGACTTTTCCAACCAAAGTTTGCTTGTCGAAAACTATCTGGCCGGATATCCTATGAGATAGTTACTTTTCTTTACAGTAAAACATTGATACTACTAAATCATATTGGTTATGGAGGCTTTTTTCCTTTTTTGGTATGAATACAATGGTAAAAGGATAATTTACATGATGGGGCCGCGGCCACTGAACAAGACGTCTGCAGTGCCTGGCAGAAGAGTGTTCAGTGGGAGTGTTCTGCCAGGCTGTGTGAGGAAGTGGTGGAGAGTGTTGCAGGGAGTGGAGGGGGTGTGGTGATACAAGGTGACTGTGCTGGCTGCACGGCTCACATGTGGACACACCCACCATGCCATGAACCACTGGTGTCTGTCTCACCTCACTCCATCATTGTGGAGTGTGTCTGGAGGAGTGCAGTCCTCCACACGTCCCCACTTCCCACACCTGTGACGCAAGGTGTGGCATGCCTGGAGTGTGGCCGCCCCAGGGAGACGTGCACTGCCGGGGTGGTGCCTCCAGTGTGGTGCTTGGTGACAGCCTGCCTGAGGTGGAGTGTGTTTGCTGGTCGGCACACGCCCTCACACTCACCGTGAAGGCAGCCATTCCCTCTCCTCAGTGTGTGAAGGGTGTGCTGGTGAGGAGCCGTGTGTCAGCACCGCTGGCGTGGTCCAAGCAGGCTTTATTGGCAACATTTCTGAAGCAACGCTGACAAGACTGCTGCCAGAAAGAGGGGGTGGGGGTGTCTCCTCACCACCGGGGCAGAACACTCCTGCGGTGCCGCCGGGTGGTGACACTGTGTGGGTCGCGGGTGTGCTGTTGTGTCATCAGATAAAGGACAAAGCTTTGCTCTGCCATAAATACTTTACCTTCCTTTAACATAAATATTGATTAAATATTGTGTGTGTTGGTATTGTGGCACCTCAAGCTAAGTGATGACTGGTGCTGTGTTCTTGTACACAACCATTTTACCCAGCTGTGTGTTTCTCTTACCCACCTGGATACTGAATGCTGCAGGACAGTCACCATGCAGCCTGCCACCCATCTGGATGGACAGCCCGGTGCACCACCACTCATCTCCATGAACCAACAATTTATATTAATAAATCAAAGAAAATATGACAATTTTATACAGTTGAAGGACTTGAGGACATTGCAAGCTTAACTTTATGTTGTGCAAAAATTATAATAAGAAATAAGAAATATACATATATGTATGTAGTCACTTTCCATAAATAAGATAATAATAATAATAATAACAATAATAACAAGAATAATAATAATGATAGTAATAATAATAATGATAATAATAATAATAATAGTAATAGATAGATAATTATATACATGTATACTGAGCCACTCTTCATTCCACAGCGGAGCGGAAGCAGTCGCTGGGGTTTGACTGGCACCCAAACTGTCTGCGCTGCGAGGAGTGTGGCAAGCGGCTCAACCCAGGCCAGCACGCCGAGGTGAGGGACACACACGCACACACACACACACACACACACACACACACACA
>NC_087197.1:2767500-2775000 GCF_035594125.1 Scylla paramamosain | reverse complement strand
TGCACCACCTCCCCACCCCTCACCCCTCCCCCCACAGAGAGGCGCAGGATCAGGGATGAGGAGTACCCGCTGATCACAAGAGTCATGCTGGGGCCGCACGAGGAGGTGGCGCGAGTCTTCATTGTTGACGCTCACCATACAGACGAGATTTCCCCGCAGGTGTGTGTGCGTGCGTTTGTGTGTTACTAGAGACTTTATTTACCTCTCTCTCTCTTGTTTTCTGTTATATTAGTGTAACATAAATATTTTCATGTGTATGGAGTTTCTTAGCACTGAAATCTACCCACACTTTCTCTCTCTCTCTCTCTCTCTCTCCCAGGTGGCGCAATTCCTTAACTTGAGCCTGGCAGAGTGTCGGGCCATCCTGCAGCAGTACCAGCAGGAGGAGGTGCGGCAGATCAAGGCAGTGAGGCAGAAGTGAGTGGTGGTGGTGGTGGTGGTGATGGGATTAAGTAGGCAGGATATGGGAAAGTGTATGGTTGAAAAATAATTAAATGAAAGTGAAGTTAAGAAAATAGTGTTGATTTTTTCTGTTTGTTTATTTTGTGTGTTTATTTATTTGTTTATTTTGTTAATTTGTTTATTTTGTAAGTTTAAGTACATGGGGTGAAAATTATTAAAAAAAGAAAAAGTAGATAGGAAAAGTAAGGAAAAAGTAGTGATTTGTTTACTTATTTTTTACTTATATGTACTCTCTTATATCTGTATTTATTTTTATTTATTTATTTATTTATTTTTAGTTAATAGTTGTTGAGTAAAGATAAGACTACTACTACTACTACTACTACTATCATCATTTTCTTTCTATATGTTTTTATTCTTTATTTTCTTTCATTTTCTTTTGATTTATATATATATATATATATATATATATATATATATATATATATATATATATATATATATATATATATATATATATATATATATATATATATATATATATATATATATATATATATATATATATATATATATATATATATATATATATATATATATATATATATATATATTTGCTTGTGCTGTTTGCTTCTTCCTTTTTTTTCTTTCATTTTCTCATTTTCTTTCTTTTTATTATTCTTGCTTTTCTTCTTTCTTTCATATTCCTTATATTTTTCTGTCTTTCCTTCCCTTCCCTCCCCTCCCCTCCCCTCCATCCATCCCTCTCTCCATCTCTCCCTCCCTCCCTCCCTTTTCCCAAACAAAACCATTTATCTTTATCATCTCTTCCCTTCATCCTCTCCCATTCTTTCTCACACCCAACCTAACCTAACCTAATGTAACCAAACTTAACCTAACCTAATGTAACCTAACTTAACCTAACCTAAGCTAACCTAACTTAACCAAACTTAACCTAACCTAATGTAACCAAACCTAACCTAACCAAACTTAACCTAACCTAACTTAACCTAACCTAACCTAACCTAACCTAACCTAACCTAACCAAACTTAACCTAACTTAACCTAACCTAACCTAACCTAACCTAACCTAACTTAACGTATCATCACCAGGTATGCAGACATGGCCTTCTACATCCAGAGGAGAATGAAGGAACTGAGAGGAGTGTAGATAGAAGGAGGAAGAGGAGAAAGAGGAGGAGGAAGGGAAAGAAGAGAAGGAAGAAGAGGAAGAGGAGGATTAAAAGGTGATGTGTTTGTGTGTGTTTGTGTAGATAAGTGGGGAGATAATTTGTTTACTTGTAGATTATGATGTAGATTGGTTTGTAAAGAAAAAGATGAATTAATTTGAGTGAGAAGTGGAAGGAAATGAAAGTAGATAGGACCAAATAAAGGAAAGGAGAAGAGAAATATAGATAGGATGAAAGAGGAAGGTGAGAAAGGTACATAGGATGATAAAAAGGAAGAAAGATAGGATGAAAGAAGAACATGAAAAAAAGATAAGAAGAAAAGGAATAAAAACTTTGATAGAATTTAAAAAGAAAAGCAAAAAAAGAAGATAGGTAGAGAAAGGAACAGAAAAAGATTAAGAACAAAAAATAAACATGAAAAAAAAGAATAGGAAGAAAAACAATAAAAACAATTGATAAGGAAAATTAAGACAAGAAATAAATAGAATACAAAAAAATAGAAAGAAAAGAAAAGAATAAACAAGTAAATGAGGAAATAGAATGAAAGTATGATATAGGAAACTACTTGATAAATTGATAGAAACACTCCTGCTGTGCCTTGTTAGTGTTGCTGTCAGGAAACACACACACACACACACCACCACAGAATTATCAATATTTCTGTAAGTCTGTAGTAGTGTAGACAAAACCTGTAATTTTATAAGTCAAAGAAAAGTGTAAATTATGTAAACTTATGTAAACAAAGCATATAATTTTATAAGGCAAAGAAAAATGTAAATTAGGTTAACTTTTTCAGATTTTTCTCTTATCTCGACAAATATTAATCCGTCAACATTTGGGCACAAAATCTAGACTTCTGAGTACAAAACTGGAACACAAACCTTTAAGAAACACTAATTTCTCTTTCACAAATCACATTAGCTCAAATTTTAGACTTAAGAATACAAAGATTAAATACAAACACAAAATCTTTTACCTATTCACCTATCTGTCTGTCTGTCTGTCTGTCTGTTTATACACCAGGCTGGCAGTCCAACACAGGGCGGCCCAGACAAGTCACCACACACACACACACACACACACACTCTCTCTCTCTCATCAGCCCTCCCCCCCCCACAGACACTTCTCTCCCTCCTCACACACCAAACAGATGAAGAGACAGTGAAAGGCCTCCCCAGAACCACATGTCTTTACCGTGAAAGATATCCTGAGAACCACCAGTCTTTCAGTCAATGTAATCTGAATGTCCACTTGTCCTAAAGGTGTTATTGGGATCATTGCTGTATGTACTGTGTGTCTGCCCAAATGCTGTGTTCAGGTGCCTGGAAATAGAGGTAGAGATGGGGTACTGTACTGAAGAAGCAGGGTATTGTATTAAGAAAGGGGTACGGCTGTTTGAGATGGAAGAAAACGAAGAAGTGTCGTGTTATATTGTAAATGTTGTATTGCATGAGTATATTGTGTTAAAGAGTAAGATTGGTGCTCTCTCTCTCTCTCTCTCTCTCTCTCTCTCTCTCTCTCTCTCTCTCTCTCTCTCTCTCTCTCTCTCTCTCTCTCTCTCTCTCTCTCTCTCTCTCTCTCTCTCTCTCTCTCTAAACATGCTCAAAATAATGACAGTAATGGTATTCTCTCTCTCTCTCTCTCTCTCTCTCTCTCTCTCTCTCTCTCTCTCTCTCTCTCTCTCTCTCTCTCTCTCTCTCTCTGAGCAGTGTTTTTATATGAAATTGCTTTGAGTTTTGGTATTATTATTATTATTATTATTATTATTATTATTATTTTTATTGAAACTGCAAGAATTCTCTCTATTATACATACATGATAGTGTTAAGTTTTATTATTATTATTATTATTATTATTATTATTATTATTATTATTATTATTATTATTATTTAAGATTGCTTCAGTGTCTTGAACCAAATATATATTCCATTCCACTGTAATACTTATGGTGAAGGTGTGCTGCTGGTAGTTGTGATGGGGGTTGTCAGTCTGGTCAATGTTGTAATGGTAATGATGCAGTAGTAGTAGTAGTAGTAGTAGTAGTAGTAGTAGTTGTAGTAGTAGTTGTTGTTGTAATGGATGGTTACATTATTACTATTGTAATAGCAATGTTCATGATATTATTGATAGTGGCAATAACTGTTAGTTTTATAAATATTCTGCTGCTGCTGCTGCTGCTGCTGCTGGTAATTCAGTCATTTTTCTCTCTCTCTCTCTCTCTCACTCTCTCTCTCTCTCTCTCTCTCTCTCTCTCTCTCTCTCTCTCTCTCTCTCTCTCTCTCTCTCTCTCTCTCTCTCTCTCTCTCTCTCTCTCTCTCTCTCAGACACACATATCTTTTGCATCCCGTGGCCTTTATATCATGTCTCTCTGATTGTATGTGTGTGTGTGTGTGTGTATATATATATATATATATATATATATATATATATATATATATATATATATATATATATATATATATATATAATGGATACGTTATATGAAATGTGATCTGTGGATGTAATACATCATAATAATTTTATTATTAATATTATTATTATTATTATTATTATTGTTATTATTATTATTATTATTATTATTATTATTATTATTATTATTATTATTATTATTATTACTACTGCTACTATGTATTTTTGTGTATGTGTGTAACATATTTTAAGGGAAAAGAAAAATAAGCCACAACAACTATTTATTAGTTACGTGTGGACAATGTGACGACCATGAGGAAAACTCCGTGCACGGCTCTGCCGCCTGGCGGTGCACGCGGCGCCCGCTGGCAGTGGTTCAAGCCACCACCACCACCACCACCACCACCTGCAGTGCACCGCCGCTCTGTCATGCACGCTGCAGTGCTCGTCACCACACACACTCACCCCTCCATTACTCTACTCAATTTTATTTCTTTATCTATTGAGTGATTTTTTTTTTTATTATTATTTAGCGAGGAGATAAATGACTAGATTCATTTACTTGTTTTTAATTCTTTATTTATTTAACAGGCAAAAAATGGAGGAATGAAAAAGTTTGTGGAATGTAGATAGACAGATAGATAGATAGGGAGATAAAGACAGAATTATAGAAATGTGAAGATAGGAAAGAGACAGAGTAGAGAGAACGATGATAAAGATAGGAAAGAGATAGTTGAAAGAAATTACGATATAGATAGATTAGAGAGAGAAACTGGTAACGATAGAAAGATGAGTGAAAATAATAAGGAAAGTTGAAAATAGTTAACAAAAAGATATGGGATTGATAGCTGAAGATAAGAGATAGATGCCTTAGAATTGATAGTTGAAGATAAGAGTTAGATAGATGCCTTAAAGAGAGAAAAGAAGAAAGAAGATGATAAAGATAAGATAAAGATAGTATTGACAATTAAAGAGAATAAAGATGACAAGGATAGGTTAAAGATAGTTAAGATAAAGATATTAGAGAGAAAAGATGACAAAGAAAGATAGGGGTGTAGTTAAGATTAAAAAATAGTGTTGATAGTTAAGATACGTTAGAGATAGGTATAAAATAGTGTAGATAGTAAATATAACACTAAGAAAAAAATATTACTAGTTTTATAAGTACGTTGTTATACAGACAGTCATAGATAGACTGCAAATAAATAGATAATATGAATAAATTTGCAGCAAGGAGTGAATAAGATGAATGAAGCAGGAAATAATATACGTACAGTAATAATTAATATACATAGTTTTATAATACGCAAGTAGTCAAGTAGGTAAGAGATAAGTAATGCATATGTATATTATTTTTATTATTTTTCTATGTATGTAATTAGAAAAATAAGCCAAATATATTGATACAAGTTGATAAGTGTCGTGTTTTGAGTTGCCGCGACTTTTTGTTTGTTTGTTTATTTATCTTTTTTTTTTTTTTTTTTTAGTGAGTCCTTTATTTTTATTTATTTACTTTTTTTTATAATGTTTTAAGTAAGCTTTTCTTGTTCCCTTTTACTCGGCAGTTTGTCACACCAGCGGCAGGAACATTCGATTTAACTAATACAGCGTGACTTGTACAGGCAACGCTATTAATGTCACTGGAAAATGGCGCGAGGGAAAAATTTGAACCAAGTCTATACAATTCATTTACACCAACAATATGTAAAGTCCACTCGGTACGGGATAATGTAGCGCCGTGACTGTCTGGTGGTGTTACGCGTTACTGAAGAGATGATACCAATACGCCACTGTGTCTGCGTCTTTGGTTACTGGAGACGTAAAAAAATTGGTCACTGTTTTGATATCTGTTAAAAGCTACACTTACTATTCAGAGTTTGTTAAGAGTTTGTCAGAAGTTGGTCACAGTGTTTTGATACGTTAAAAGCTGCACAAAACTTAATATTCAGAGTTTGTTAAGAGTTTGTCAGAAATTGGTCACAGTGTTTTGATACGTTAAAAGCTGCACAAAACTTAATATTTAGAGTTTGTTAAGAGTTTGTCAGAAATTGGTCACAGTGTTTTGATACGTTAAAAGCTGCACAAAACCTAATATTCAGAGTTTGTTAAGAGTTTGTCAGCAATACGTCACAGTTTTGCTATCATTTAAAAGCGACACACCTTAATATTCAGAGTTTGTTAAAAGTTTGTCAGCAATAGTCAGTCTTTTGCTATGAATCAAAAACAACACAAACCTTACCATCTAGAGTTTGTTAAGAGTTTTGTTGACAGAGTAACACAACAGCCCCCTCCATTGGTCGGCAGGGCTCGCTCGACTCACTGGCACCAAGCGTCAACCCCCCCCCTCCCTCCCTCTCTCTCTCTCTCTCTCTCTCTCTCTCTCTCTCTCTCTGCAGCCAGGTAACACAGCGGACCTACAGTTGACATATCGGTGTTCGCATCAGCACCACGTAGTTAGGATTGTCTGGCGTTGTTGGTGATTGTTTCTTAAGATCAACTACAGGGAAGTGTCCTCTGCTAGTGAACAAAGGGTTATTTCCGCCATGTTTAATAGTTTGTTCCTATCTGTACTTAGCTGCCTGTGGGTTCTTATATTCCTCATTTTTCTATTTTTTTTTATTCTTTTCTTTCTTTTTTCTTCTCTTCTTTTTTCTGTTTCTTCTCCTCCTCCTATTCTTTTCTTTTGTTTCTTCTTCTCCTCTTCTTTTCTTTTCTTTTTTCTCTTCTTTTCTTTTTTTCTTCTTTCTTCTTCTACTCTTCTTTTCTTTCCTTTTTTCTGTTTCTTCTCTTCTTTTCTTTCCTTTTTTTCTGTTCTCCTCCTCCTCTTTTCTCTCCTTTTTTTCTTATTTCTTGTACTTTTTTATTTTTTTGCAAGATTTTTTTTTAATTGATAGTTTTTTAAGTAAGATTTTTGCTTACATATATATTTTTCTTTCTTTTTTTCCTCGAGTACGATAATTGTAAGCGAAGTGTACGAGGCTTTGTCCATGTATCGTTTTTTTTTTTTTTTTTTTTTTTTTTACTGAATATATTTTTCTTTCTTTTTTCCTCGAGTACGATAATTGTAAGCGAAGTGTACGAGGCTTTGTCCATGTATCGTTTTTTTTCTTTTTTTTTTTTTTTACTGAACACGGGAAGATCTGTCAGCTGTGTACTATTATGCAATTACAATAAAACGCCTTTGTACTAAACACGCCTAGTTGTGTTCATTTATTTCATTAATTGTATGTATATATGTATGTATTTATTTATTCATTTATTTATTTATTTATTGGTTCGCTTATTCCTTTATTTACCAGTAGCTATAAAAGAACTTTGCCAAAACGCACTCTATATTTATTTTGTTGGTTATTGAGGTGGGTAATTAATTAATGCATTTTATTTATTTATTTATTTGTTTGTTTGTTTGTTTAAGGTGTTTGAAATATTAAGCATCACCATCTTTTTTTTTTTTTATTGGGTGTTTTGAAATAATTATCGTCTTAAATTGAGTTGAATC